>NC_060272.1:125614780-125914780 GCF_021613505.1 Equus quagga
AAAAATATGAATGTGAAGTAAAAATCTGTTGTAGATCTTGGCTTTTATTTAAACAGCAATCATAATGGGTATTTAAACACATGAACAAAAAAGAAAATCAACACTGATGGAAGTTCGTAAGACTTAACACAAGCCTAACTTACCTGTAAATGGATCAGAAAAACTGGTGTTCCCAAGCCCCAGCATTTGACCTTTCGTATTATCAATAATAAATTTAGCCACTTGATCCAAAAACATGGGATTCAAATCATTCTTCTGCAAGAAGTTGTATGCAGCTAACCAGGGATCATCAGTGATGTTATATGGCAATTTATATGATGGTCCACCTTCATTGACATCAATTGAGAAAACATAATCAAATTCCTTTAATTGGAATATAAGAAGGAGATAAATGATTACTAACTTATCTGTTCATATACATTAGTGGCATATATAACACAAATGTTATGTGTTCTTTATTTTAATAATTATAGTACTTAAACTTTCTCCAAAACGCAATGCTAAAATCTTTTGCTTGGCACATAACAGCAAGCACCTCTGTGTGCTGCAAGATTAGTATTTCACTGGGAGTGAAGGTGGGGGACGGATTACGACTACGTATTAATTCTAAGGCCAAAGGTGCGTTTCCAGTTGGTTGATCTCAAGGCCACAAGTATTAGCTATTACCATGCTCCACTCATCAAAACATGCTGGCATTATAAGCACTGCCCTGCAGGGTCCTCATGTCATGTCAAGTTAAATACGGTTGGGCATGAAGCATTGGACGAAAGGTGGCACAGAAGCTCCTAATCCAAAATGGTTGGGAACAGCTTACGTATGGAAACTACTAATCTGTTTATCAAATGCAGTTCTCTCTACATAAAAACAGAGTTTTAAAAAAATCTATTACAAGACAGGAAAAAGAGAGAATTTCCCATAGAAACATATTTTAAAAGGTCAAAACACCAAAGAGAATTTTATAGCATGGGGAAAAGGGAAAAGAAAATCTTAATTTGTCTAATGCTTGAAGATAATGGTAATTAGAAAGTAGAAGTCCACATACTTTCCCTTCATATAAAACTTTTCCAGATGTTTGCTGAGTAGCACCAGATGAGCCAACAACATCACCAATTTTTATCCACCTTCCTTCACTGACACTCCACTGATAGGCTTCGACTTTCTCCCCATCTCTGATTAGACGAGTCTGTCCTTCTCTAGTACCTTAAAACAAAAATTTTAAGAATCAAAGGTAGAATGCAGAGAAAAATTCAGAAACATTTAGATAGAAAATTTTTAACATTAAAATTTACACATAAAAGATAATATGTATTTTGGTTTAATAGAAAATTTTATTTAAAAAAAGATTTTAAAATGTAATTCTACTGGAAAGTGACCAAAAAGGTAATAATAGTTAAAAGGAAACTTTATTAAAGGAATGTTAAAAAAAAATGTGATTTTACTAGAAAGTAGCCGGCCCATTGAAAATAAAACAAGTTTTATTACTCAGTATCTTCTGACAACACTTTCATTTCAGTAAATCACTCTCCACTCTTCTTGCTGATCAGGCCAAAAAGTGTCGAAGGGTCTGATTCCTCTTTCTCTCAACCCCACAGTGAAACCTTCAGCAAATTCTCTCAGCTCTATCTTTAAAATATATCTAGAAAAGTACTTCTCACCATCTCCGTAGCTACCCACTGGTACCCTATCATTTCTCAGCTAGACTGATTCAATGGCCTCTTACTCCTGCCCTGGGAGTCCCAGTCTATACTCGACCTGGCAACCACAGAAATTCTTTCACAAGTTTAAGGAGCTCTTGACACTCCTCTGCCATAGACCTTTCAATGACTTCCCATCACACTGTCGGTTAAAGCCTAAGTGCTTGAGCGGCGTACAAGGCCAGACAGAATCTGCCCCCACCATCCCCTCTGACCCCATCTTCCACTACTCCTCCCTCATCTCATCACCGTCCGTCAGCCACAGAGTCCGCACTGGCTGTTTATTCTGCCTATGACTCTCTCACACAGACGCTGGCAAGATTTGCTCCCTTGCCTCCTTAAGGACCTTACTTGAACGTTACACTCTCAGCAAGGCCTTCAGTGGCAGAGACAGCTAGCGGTCCTCCAGAGACTCATGCTCCTCTTCCACAGGGTAGCACCGTAGCTGTCTAGTGAGACTACTCAGCCCCCTTGCATCTGCCAGTCCCTAGCTGTCACACACTGAGTAATGGTCAGTGGAATCTGGGTGAGTGTGATACAGGCCAGTTCTAGGCCTGGTCCATCACCTTCTACTCTAGTCTCTCTTACCCTGTCTGGTGGCTGGATGTCTATACTCGAGGTGATCTTGGAAGCCACATGTCGAAGACGGTGGTTTCCAACAGCCTGGGTCCCTGAATGAGCGTGAGGAGCAAAATTACTCTACAAACATGCTCCAGAATATCCTGCCGGCAAGTGAACTTTAAATGGGCAACAAATAAACTTCTCTTGTGTGAAGTCACTGAGATTTTGGGGTTATCTGTGATGGGAGCTAGTGCTATCATTATACATTCCCTGACAGTTGTATTTAAGATTATACAACAGCCCCAACCCTGCTTTATTTTTCCCATAGGACTTAGCATCATCTTACATACTTACACGTCCCTTTGGCTATCTGTTGCTTTCCCTAGAGCTTAGAATAATGCCTGGCACACATTAGGTACTTGGTAAATATTTACTGAATGTATATATATATAGTGATGAAAAGACTACATTTTTGTAAAAAACTGTAAGAATGTTAAAAACAGGATATAATGCAGCAGTTCTCAAACTTTTAGTTTCAAGATCTCTTTACAGTCACAAAGTTATTCAGAAGAACAAAGAGCTTTTTCTTATGTGGGTTATATCAATTGATTTACGGGATTTGATATTTAAAATGAGAAGAGTAAAAAATGTATTTACTTCATGAAAAACAATAGATCTATTACATATTGAATAATAGTTTAATGAAAAATAAAATGTATTTTTAGAAATTTAGTGACAAGACTGTCACTGGTTTAGATTTTTGTAAATCTCTTTACTGTCTCTCTTACTAGAAGACAGCTGGACTATCATATCTGCCTCTGCATTCAATCTGTAGTTTTGGTGGAAGCATATGAAGAAAATCCAGCCTCACACAGATAGTACAGTTGAAAAAGAGAGGACTAGTTTAATAGCCTTTTCAGAAAAACGTGGAAAATCAACAAGCAGTAGGTCCTTGAAGTTTACAAGATAGAATCTGAAACCATACCAATGAATTTTTCATGCTCTATTACACTAAAATCTATTGGTCTATATTACACTTTGAATGACTCTTTTATCCACGAACTTATCATTTGGAAAATATTGGTTCACTGAGATATCCAGATCTTCCACGTTTATACATTTTATTATTCAACATCAAAAAATCCCATTTGTTAATATTACCACTGATATCATTAGAACAGTCTTCTAAGTACTGGGAAACTGTCAAGCTCCTGGTGGCAGATAAAAATTTCCCAAAATTTCAATTTTCACTTGAAAGTTTGAATTTTACCTTTGGCAACAAATGCCGTCAGATGTTTTCCTTAAAGTGACATGTTCACTTTGTTCATTTTCAAAACATGTAAGCCAAATACAAGCCTAAATGACCATAGTTAGTGGTTCTTTGAAATAAAAGTGGCATTCCATGAAAAAAGGGAACAGTTCAGCCGGCAACTCAAATGACTGCACAACACCGATCCCTGAGACACCATGGTACTTTGGTACACTTTATGGGTACTTTACATTGTCATCCAGAATATTAAAAAAGACATGTAATAAAAGGGTCAAGAGGTAATAAAATTAACCTTAATGCTTCATCAAGGACATTCTTAAGGGCAGATGGCATTTTTTTTTTTTTACTATGACTGTATGCCAATGAAGAACACAAGGACCACCAGAGTATGTGGGGCCACTGCCTTGACTTGTATATTCAGAAGCCAGCAGTTTTACCCATCGGTGCTTTTGTACGTAAGTGCAAATGTTAACACAGTGTAAAGTCAAGTAACATCTTAGTACTGTAAAGTTAGTTTTGACCTTAGGGACACCCTGAAAGGATCACAGAATTCTCAGGGGTCCACAGACCAAGTTCTGAGAAATGCTGATACAATGGATCAGGGACATATCCAACCCCAGACTCACGTGAGACAGCTGCTGTCCTCTGATTTCAAATTCAAATGATCCCCAACTCACTAAGAAGACATTGCTTTCTTTAAACTCACTTTTATTTTGAGTCTGCATAATCTCTCTCAGGGAATCCAATCAACCAAAAAGTATTAAATGAGTGACTTTTGAGTACCTATATATGAGCTAACACTGGGAAATTTACTTAAAAAATCAAAAACAAGATTTCTATTTATGGGGAGCTTAGGTCAAAGTCTTTAAAACTGTGTGTGAGAGGGGAGAACATGGTTTCTCATAGTGGTTATACGTAATGGTAAAAATTCTCAAAAATCAGTATCTGGCAATGAGAATAGCACTGAATGACTAGCAAAACAAGCGTTTTTTTCTTATTACCCTAGTTATTCCAAAAGTCAAATATGGTAGCATCTTTTACTACTAGACACACTAAAATATTTACCAGGTTCATTCAGATGCTCCCTCCCAGGAAGCTGCTCGGCATTGATGTCCCCTAAATCACCAGTTTTGGAGTCAATGGTTGCCTGAGAGAGTTCTTTCTCAAAAGCCTTGATTTCCTCAGCACTTGCTGTCCGATCTTCTGATTCTGTAAACACTCTAATAATGCCATCACTACAAGGGAAAACAAACTGATTTTACGTCATTGTCAGTGTATTAACATTATCATACCTGAATGATGCAAAACAAAAATCATCTGTATCTGTGAATAGGAGAAACACTACCATGTATTTATTACTGGGTGCAGCACTACGCTGACTTCAGTACATGCCACCCTTTACTTTCTAAAGCAACGTACAGAGTGGAAAAAGACTATTTAAAGGAAAAGTTAATGACAAAGGACAGAGAAATAAATATTAAACACAATTTCCAACTCCAAGTGAAATATTTAACCTCATAAAAATCTAGAGATACAGTGTACACTTTTAAAGTCAATATTACGTATGGTAATTAAGAAGGTATGAAGAAGGGTAGTGGGCTGGTTTACTTTATAAAGAGCTTGAATACCCAACAGAAGTCTTAGAAAACAGCAGAATGTTGAATATGTGTTCATTAGGGAAACACGGAGTCTGTCTTCACTATGCTATCAACTACCAACGTAACCCCAATCAAGAGAAAAACGGCCTCGCCTTTGCACGAGATGGCAGTCCTCAACCTCTGTCCTCAGCAGAATGAGTTCATCTCCACGATTTCTCTCCTAACTTCTGGGGTAGGGAAGGCAAGTTAGCTGCTTTCAACTTACTAATCCCACCCAGTTCTACAGAAAAGTTTGTTTCTTACTCAACCTTCCACCAACATCAATTTCACCTTTCAATTTATTTTCTTCAACTTTAAATATACTTGGGGGAAAAAAACTAAACCAACCAATCAACCCCCGGCCCAGCTGAAACGTAAAACATCTCCACTTTACTGGACCCTCTTTTTCTTGCCTTCAACACCAGAGGAGTGTATAATGCTTTCTTTCACCCATTTCCTCAAACAACTCTTTATCTGTCTCCTCTTATTTAACTTTCTATAATTTTCTACCCAAATGTGACATCAAAAAAATCACTAAAAACATCCTTTAACCAAATCCAAAAGCTTGTCTAACTTTCCATTCTTTAACCCTCACGTACTTGACAGTGACCATAATCTCCCTCGCAAATCTCCTTCTCCATCTCTGAACGTCAACATCTGGATTCCTTTTTCTGTTTAGCCTACGGGCTTCCCTTTCTCTACCCACGGTACATCACAAGATTCGGTCCTTAGTTTTCTGTTCCACCTCCTCTGTTTCTTCCCTCAGAGAAAGGTGTTCTATCGCCTGACTTTGGCAGTTCTGTGCTAATCTTTATCTTCAGTCTCAGTTGTTACAGCTGGCTCCAGTCCACTATGGTCCACTGGCACAAGTGTGGCTCATCAACCCTCAGACGTCAGGAAGCCTAAAACCCAAGTCTTCACCTTCTGCATTAAACCAATTCTACCACTTCCCATTTTTATTAATGCAGACTTCCAATCACCAAGTCTGAAGCTTCATTGTTTTCTTTCATCCCTTTCTGATCATTTCCTCTGCATTATTTCATTTCTCGGTCTCTCATCCATCAGCATTTTGGGGCTAGTATTTCATAATTTTACATTCCACTATTGCAACTGCTTTCTAAATTGCTTTCCTGTCCACTGTCACCACTAGTTAAATCCAACATACATATTTAATAATTCACAAGCTCTGCTTTAACCATATTACTTCTTGCTCAAGAGCTACACCCTTTAATACCAAGGTACTGAATCTAAAAAATGCCTGGCATTCTAGGGTCTCCATAATTAAGCCCCTTGCCTAATATCCACTATTCCCCAGCATTAGTCTCCACCATTTTCCTTCACCTCCTACACATGTCACTTTCATTCCATGCCACATCTTTACTTACACTGTTTCTTTTGATAGAAATTCTCATTTCCCTTCTTACTGATTATCTTTCAAAATCCAATTCAAATTTCTTCTTCTCCAGAAAGTTTTCCCACACTAATCTCTACCTTCTCTAACTTCTTTTGCATTCAATGTTGTGACTACACAGCTTGCGGTACAATACTAGTATAATACATCATGTCGTAATAGTGTAAAAGCTGTTACCCTACCACTGTTTTGTCCAGTAACAGTAATAAGCATATGGTCTCCCCAATTCATCTGAAATATTCATGGCTTACCTCTGTGCACTCTAATGTCTACCAAAGGCCTATCTGTAAATGAGCATTATTTATTCATTGACTAGAATATAAATACCTCGCACCAACCACAATGTCACCATTGTCTAGCACACAGCAGCACCATATAGACTGAGCTGGAAGTCGGATTGTTTGAGCACATTCCCCACGTTTCCAGATTCTCAGAGATCTGTCTTCTGCTGTTGTCACAAAATCTAAAATTCATGAATATAGGAAAAATTAGTTTGAACAAATAAAATTAAGTACATTTATACATACCATCTTTCTAGATAGGCATACTGATTTTTTTTAACCCTAGGGTATTTTTAAATTATAGCTTTAAATTTTCTGTACTTGTCACATACCACATACAACTTCATAAATCATGTTTTTATACATTTCACATCTTACGTACTCTACTATACTTTATGCCAATAAATTATACAAAGTCTTTCCTCAGCTATCCGAGAACTTTTACAACACAACCATCAAACCTGAACTAATATAAAGAGGATCACACAATTTTATTCTTTAGGAAAAAGATACTTATGAAATAAAGTTACTAAATTATTCGAGTTATAGTTAATAAATTGACGTAAGTCATCAGCCCTCCCCCTTCCACCTCAAGAATGGGAAGGAACAATGCTCCATACAAAATTATAAATACATGGTATAATCTTACCTTTACAATTTGGAAAGACAGATATGCTATAAATATAATTTGTATGCCCGTAATATACTTCAAGACACTCGCCAGTGATTTGCCACCTTCTAATACTAGCATCATTTGCACAGGAAAGAAATTCTGTTTCACTCAAAATTGCCAAACCTCTTACACAGTCTTCATGACCTGTATTAAAAAAAGAAAAATATAAACCAATAAAATGGATCATTTGGTTGATGGTTCTATGTATTTCACAAATACTATAAAACATGTTAGTGAGTAGTAGAAACTGATTTTCAACTTTAAGAAATTAATTTTTTTCTGTAGAAAAGCCTGTTGACCAAAATTTGTATTTTAGGTTTGGCAATTATTTTTTATCATCAGTCTTGGGAAGTTATTTTATATTTGTTGTATCTTCTCAAAATTAGTTCTTAAAACTCTCTAGAAACAGGATTTTAATCTCCACAATTTTCCATTTTTATCTGACAATTCAACTTTTCTTCCTCAATAACAAGAGTAATTCATATCACACACGCTATTCAACTATAACAGAAATATATAACAAAGAGTAAATATGCCCTAAATTTCTCAACATACAATACTGAGATGAATATTTATAAAGCACTAGAGAAAATTAAGAAAAATTAAGATTACAAAAAGGTTCCAACTATTTAAGAGTTTGAAATAAAACCTTCATCAGAGAAAAGTAAACTTTAATATGAAAGAATAGGTTGAGAGAGATTAATTTATCTAAAACCACACAATTAGCGGCAAAGCTAAAGCAAGAATTCAAGTTTCTTGTCTCATAACCCTATCTCTGGATTCAATTAAATGATAACTTCTCCTACCCCTTTGATTCAACAAAAATACAAATATAAAGCCAAACATTGATGCTTTAACAATGGAAACATTTCACAATTTATATAAATGCAGGTATTAAAATAAACATTAATGATTACTGATTTTTTTGAAAAGGCAAGAATTTACAGAATAAACTTCTTGCAGTATGTTCTTAATTATGTAAATGGATATGTAGTATATATATTCCACTTATTAAAAGATATTCAATGTTTTTAAAAACTTCATAAAATTCAATTTCTTTCAATATTAATTGAAGCACTGTAGAAGACATCATTACAATTCTTTTTAAGGACAAAACATTCTCTGAAGCTTGTGATCTAATAAGGTAGATCAGAAGTCAAAACTCTCCCCATGCTCAAGACTTGCTCATTTAGATTAGCTATGACAGATTAATAAACAACTTGATGCATATATTATGTATGGAAACAAACAGAGGGATTCTTAGTTATAACTCATTGTCCATTTTACAACTACAGATAGTTTTATCTGCACAAAAGGACTTCATGCACTATTATCCAGAGTGGTGATCAATTTTTAAGGAGTAAATAAAAGCAAAGAAAAAACGAAAATTCACACCAAAAATGTAATTGCCACAAGAGTAAATCAGCAATACTAATATTAGACAGCAGATGCCTCAGCATAGGAGTTATTTAATAGCTGAAGTTTAAAAAGACTGCCCACCTAAAACCACCTCACAAACGAAGCCTAAAATTTGTCATTATTCAACAATTTACTTCAATATTAATAAAAGCACTTATGTTTTCTTTCATAAACGAAGGTAACATTATTGACCCACCATCAGTGAGGATTTCTCATGCTTGCAAGTTTCAGGTTGAATTTGTTCAAATGACAATCAAAAATGCAACTGCATAACAAAAATTACACTCATATAATACAGAGAAGCAGTTACAAACATTATAGCTGATCAGGTAGCTATTTATTAGTCCACATCTGATCCTTTAATGAGAAGTCTCATTATATCTTTTAAAAAGATATTAAGTATTAACCATGAGAAAAATTACATTCACTCAAATTAAATGGCTCAAATACACTGTTTTCAAATACTACTTTCAAGCTTCTAAACTTTTGAGAAAAAACCATCTAAGCAAATATGAAGCAAGGAGATGATAAAAATTGTCTAGTCTGATCTCACCTGAAAAAGTCCTCTCACACCTTCCAGCCTTCCACAGTTTAATAGTCTTGTCTGCTGATCCAGTTAACATCAAGCCCTGTTCAGGTAAGATTTTTACTGCCCATACTGCAGCTGTATGACCCTGTGAGTAAAACGAGTATCAAGCTAAGTTGCCAGAGAATCACTATATTTATTATCCAGAACAGTCACACAGAATTATTGTACCTGTAGGGTCATCATGCACTTGTCATTCAGCCAGACCTTAGCAGTGGTGTCCCATGAGCCACTAAGTAATGTCCCAAATTTTCCAGATGAAAGACTACAAACTAAAGGAAAAAAAGACATTAGTTAACACATTTTCATATAGAAAAATGCTTACCTTGCTAGATAGTAAAGCACTGCAATTTTAAAAACAGTGAAGTGACAGTATCTTAGCCAGTTAAGACTGAACTCAATGGAGATGCAGAAGAGTGCAGTGGTGGCGAGCACAGACTCTGGTGCCAGACTTGCCAGTCGTACCTATGCCTCTCATGAGCTGACCACAGGGATATTATTCAACCTCAAATTCTTCATTTGTAAAATGAGGGAGCAGGATTAAGTGATTGCACAATCCCTTCCAGTTCTAAGAAACCACATAGGAAGATAATGCAAATGATTTTGAAATGCTGTTTATATAAATATTTAGAGTCGCTTTAGTTAAAATGATAAAAAACTGGAGCAGAGCTAAATGTTCAACAGTAATGGAATGGTTAATTACCTGTCTTATCATCTTGATGTAAAGTTATACAGGTTAAGAATTATAAATATGAAAAATTATCTAAAAACATAGAAATAAGGGGCCGGCCCAGTGGCGCAGCAGTTAAGTTCACACGTTCCGTTTCGGCAGCCCTGGTTCGCAGTTTAGATCCTGGGTGCGGACCTATGCACTGTTTGTCAAGCCATGCTGTGGCAGGCGTCCCACATATAAAGCAGAGGAAAACGGGCACAGATGTTAGCTCAGGGCCAGTCTTCCTCAGCAAAAAGAGGAGGATTGGTGGTGGATGTTAGCCCAGCGCTAATCTTCCTCAAAAAAAATAAATGAAAATAAAATTAAAAAAAAACAAAACATAGAAATCAAGAGAGTTCTGATTAAAAATGGTAGATTGTTGGGGGCTTGCCCCATGGCCGAGTGGTTAAGTTCACGCACTCCACTGCAGGTGGCCCAGTGTTTTCGTTGGTTCAAATCCTGGGTGCAGACGTGGCACTGCTCATCAAACCACGCTGAGGCATCGTCCCACATGCCACAACTAGAAGGACCCACAATGAAGAATATACAACTATGTACCGGGGAGGCTTTGGGGAGAAAAAGGAAAAAAATAAAATATTTAAAAAAACAGAAAAAAAAATGGTAGGTTGTTTGGCCAGCCCGGGGGGGTGGGGGGACGGGGGCGTGCGCAGCGGTTAAGTTCTCACGTTCCGCTTCTCAGTGGCCCGGGGTGGGCTGGTTCGGATCCCGAGTGCGGACATGGCACTGCTTGGCAAAAGCCATGCTGTAGTAGGTAGGCGTCCCACATGTGAAGTAGAGGAAGATGGGCATGGATGTTCGCTTAGGGCCAGTCTTCCTCAGCAAAAAGAGCAAGATTGGCAGCAGTTAGCTTAGGGCTAATCTTCCTCAAAAAAAATGGTAGATCGTCTACAGTAATGTCATAAGTGGTATTAATCTACAAGGACAAAGAAAACAGAAAACAACATAACTGACTTAACAAAAGGGAGGAGGTTATAATTTAAACACTCACACACAGGGATTAGAAGCAGAGCAACTGGCCCCACAAAACTATGAGACTCAGTATCCAGCCACTAGGTTGGAGGTTGACGCTATACAGAGGACTTGAAAAATGAGAAGAGTGATGCAAAGTCTGCACACAACACAGTGCAACACTAGGTGTCTCCTCTCAGCCTACAGTGTCAGGAGATTGACCCCCACCCACTGCGGAGACTGGAGGCGTATTCTCTGGAGGAACTGAAGTAGACTGTCCAGATCCAGGCCACTAGGCCTAATAAAGCGCTGGATAAGGAGCCCTACGAAATGTAAGGGAGAATAGGCAGAATGTCTACATCCTGAAACGTGGTACCAACAGGCCTCTGCTTCCACAACACCAGCAGCCGGGCATAGATCCCCCTCCACCTAGGTGAGAGGTGGAGAACTTCTCTAGAGGACTGAAAAATGCCAAAGAACTCTAGATATGGACATTTGAGAGGGTTTCCCGTCTAAAAAGTCAGACTGCCACCAAATCAGCATTGAATGAAGCCCACCAATTACCAAGCTCCATCTATACAAGCCAAACACTTTTCAACCAACTTCTCTGTACCTTCATTTTTTTTTTGGCACCTGAGCTAACAAATGCTGCCAATATTTTTTTTTTTTCCTGCTTTATCTCCCCAAATCGCCCTGGTACATAGTTGTAGATCTTAGTTGCAGGTCTGTACCTTATTCTTAAATATGAGCAGCCAATCTAATACCAACAGCCATTCAATAAAAGTCTCCAACATGAAAGAGAAAAATCAAAACAAACAAAAATAAGGGGGAATGGGTTGGAGGATCCAGAAGAAATAAATCCAATTTTAAGAAGCAGAAAAAATCTTCACTACTATATTATCTGCAAATAGATAAGATACTATATAAAAAGGACTAATGAGAGGACACGAAAATAAAGCTAAAAATAGAACTGAACTAAAAAAAAATAATAGAACTAGGAAAAAAATAGAAAAAGTCTGCTGAGCGTTAGACCAAAAAGGAAAAGACATGAAAAACAGGAAATAGAAGTCAGAAAATAATTTCAGAGTGTTTAGCATCCAACTAATAGGGATTCCAGAAAGAAATAACGGGAAGGGGGAAGCATGCAAAGAGGACAAAGAAATAGTTCAGGTGATGGACATGAAAATCTAGACTGAATGAAGCCACAAAAGTGCCCAGTGAAAGGCACTTTCAGAAACAGAGGCAAAAATGCATTGTGAAATTTTACAACATCAGAAAGAGAGAAGATTCTAAAAGCTTGGGAGGGGACCAGAAGAGTGTCCCATAGAAAAGACAGTGAATCAGAACAGCATCAAATTCTCAACAACATCATACACTAAAGACAACAGAGCACCGCCTTCAAAAATCTGACACTCACTGGTTTTAACACAGGCTTCTATGTCTAGTCAAATTAACAGTCAAATGTAAGGGTAGAATAAAGCCATTTTCTAATATGCAAATATAAAATATATTTACCCCCATTCACAGCTTTCTTAGGAAGCTGCAACAGCTGTATTACACTAAAATGAAAGAGTAAGTTAAGAACGACATAAATGTGGGATCCAGGAAATAGATTGCCAAAGAAGATTCCAGGGATGACATTAGCCCAGGGAGCATTAATCCAACAGTAGGCTAGCAGGGTGCAAGAGGGAAGTTTACAGGAAAAACATGGAACAGACAAATATTTTAATTGAGTGTGGTAGCCATTAGTGATATTCATTTAATATTTTCTGCTCTTCACCTCCTAAGCAAAAGGCAAGATTGAACTTTTCCATTTCCTTTGGCTTTAAGCATGCCACATGACTTGTTCTGACACTGAAAAATGAGCAGAAATAATGTTACTTTCAGGTAGAAGCTTTAAGGACAGGTGCACAGTTAAGCCCTGCTTCCTCTCCACTGTCTGTGAAAGCACATGTTGAGATGAAACCTCGGTCATCCCAGATCATGAGTGATTACAAGGAGCAGAGCCCACTGCTGCACTGGATCTGAAAAACGCAAAGCAAATTACTGGGTTAAGCCACTGAGATTCTGGAGTTACTGCTTACCACGATGTCATCTAGCCTGCCTGACTGATGGAAAATTGGTAGCAAAAATAAGGCACCGCTGAAACAAAAATCTAAAATATATGGCATTGGCTTAACGGGCAGGTAACGAGAAGACTGTAATCAGAGAATGGAAGACTGGAGATCCTTATTATGAAGTGAGGAACATCTGGTGAAACTGTTGCTGGCAATAACTCAGGATATGATAAACTTGTAGTCTAAAGAAAGAGGTTGGAAAACGGGACTACTGTGATAGGTGTTGCTTGCTATTGGCTACATTTGACGAAGCACTAAAAGAATGGAATGAGATCAAGAAGAAGTGGCTGGTTCTCAAGAAGGAAGGAAGAGTCCAGAAACAGTGACTTGCAGGACTGGAAGAGCCAACTGCTTCTCAAACCCAAATGAAAAATATACACCTGAGGCAGCCTTCCAACAGCAAAGGACAACTGAAACTCAGCCATGCAACAGAAACAAATCAAAAACACGGCCATCATGCACAGTGCCAAAACTTCCAAATGGATTTAAAGTATTTTCAAAGCAAAGAAAATTAAGGTTGTCTGCCCAAAAATTAACGCTTTCAATTGGGCATACAGCTCAGGAAAAAGAATCTAAGCTTTCCTATTCAAATCTGACAGGCTCAAGGTTTCAGCAGTTAAATCTGGAGAGGCAGGCAGGGGAAGAGGGAAGGAGAGGCAGGGAGAAATAGTAAATCTAGACTATAACTGAGGGTATGGCTATTGACACAGAGATTGGACTGGAATTGAAGCCTAACAAGTTTTTAAGAGTTAGACTGCCAGGAACTAAAAAAGGCTGTGACTGTCCAAGGCTTAAAATGATCCTTGTGTACCCAACTCCCACAAGCAGAAAGCAAGCTGAGAAAGTTGCTTAGTCCCCAAGGAGCAACTTCAATGTCACCAAGGAGAATAAGAGACAAGAGTAACCCAGAGGGTCCCAAAGCAGAACCATAAAGAACAGTGGATTGAGGAACCCCTTTTAGAGATCAGAGGGAACTGATTACAAAAATCTACCAATCTCAGAGGAGAAGGGTGTCCCTGAAACGGCCACCCATCTGAATTCCAGAAAGAGTACAGATTAGAAACTGCTGTCTTGCATTGCTCACTTTTCTGAATGGGAGTGTTTGTTCTGATTCCCCTATCCCTGTTCCACAACTGCATATGGGGTGACAGGTGACAGATACTTGTTTTTAGCCCATAGACCTCTGAATTTAAGAGGAACTATATCTGGAGCTGATGTAGAAACACCTGAGCATCACCCCTGCGATGTTTAGAGTACTAAGTATCACCCAAGATTCTTGTCTTTGGGCTTGATGCTGTAAGTGGATGGGACTTTTGGTTTGTCTGACACGGAGAGAGGTGGGTATTTTGCTTGCAGAAGGAAGAGCAAGCTGAGTAACTGGTGACCAGAGGCAGGCTGTGTTAGCTCCCCCTTTTTGGGCACTGGCATTTGCCCAAAAGTGGTATGATGGCACTTTCCTCCTCCGTTTGAAGTTAGGCACAGCCTGATACATGCATCAGTCAACAGAAGAAATGGTGGCCGACACTTTCAGACAAATGTTTTTAAGAGACAGTACCTTATTATTCATATTGTCCTTTCACTGCTACAACCACCACTAAAGCACATGTAGAGAGGAAGCCCCATCAGCCTGGGTCCCTGAGAAACTCCTGACGAGCAGAGCTCCCTCAATAATCCATGATGAATACATATTTTGTGTTCCCCCACTGAAATCTGGGAGGTGTTACCATACCATAACCTAGACTATCCTGACTCATTCTACGTTAGAATATGTGAAAAAAGTAATAGGAATTTGACAGATCTTTGCAATATTTGTAAAGAATCAGCTATAGTTACACAGAAAGATATGGAAACAAGAAGGGGGTCATTAACTTTAGGAAAAACACAAAAGTTTTAAAACTACATATGCATTATGATTACATTTAAACAAGCATTCTCCAAACTTTGTTACCTACTCTGTTGTAGAAAAATTTTAAGTGACTTTCATAAATACACACAATACACTAAGACAAAAATTAAAAATAAGTGGAATAGGAAAGCAGGACAAAAGGAAAACAGGAACAGTACGTAAAATGTGTGACATGAGGTCATGAACAGGTGCTGGTGTTGGGCCTCTGCAAAGAAGTACTTTACTTAGTAATAACACCTAAGAGCTATGAAGGGCTTACCATGTACCAGACACTGTAAAAAAGTGCATCGCATTCCACAAGAACCCCAGGAACTAAATGCTATTACTCTCATTCAACAGATGAAGAGACTAAACTTCAGAGAGATTAAATGATTTTAATCTTTTAGGATGAAAAAAGATTCGATGCTCAGGAAACGCACAAACAGTCTTGGCAATGAGAACAGAAAACATCTCCTATGGATCCATAATGCATTACATGTGCTTAGTCATAGGGGAAAGACAGAAAGAGATTACTGTACAAATATATGATTAACGTATTTGAATTCACATTCACTTTGGAAGTCAAAGTGAATTTTTCCATTTATATGAAAAGTTGCTTTTTAAATAAGTACATACTTTTAAAAAGATTGACTTAAATCTTATGCACTATCTTTTGGTTTTTCTTTTGATCTTTAAACTCAAACGCCTAGAAGGACAGTAAATTCAACCATTTGTTTGATCCTTATATTAATAATTTATTCATGTGCTAGTCTAAAAACAAAGAATCTTAAGTTTTTTGTAGACAGTTAATTTTTTAAAGCTTTCTTCTTTTTATAATCTTATTTCTCAGACAATAATTTATCTTCAAAAACCTACATCATACGATATATTTCCTAATGGATAATACTGCATCAAGCTGAATTAAAAATCAGAACTTATTTAATTTGCACTTTGATCCAGAAATGGATATTATACCTAAGTTACACTCACAAAAAAGCAAACTGGCATATGCACAAAGCCATTTATCATGGCACTATCTGCACTAGCAAAAGACTGGAAACTCAGATGTCCATCAATAGGGGACTGGTTGAATAAGTTGGAACAGTTACAGCAGAGCTATACAATGAAGTACAATGCTGCTGCAAAAATGAATGAAGATTTCTAAACACTGCAATAAAGTCATCTCCAGAACAATATTATCAGGCAAAAATAGCAAGGGCAGAAAATTGCATATAGTGTTATCTTCTAAGAAAGGGACAATATAAATACACATAATTGCTATTTTTTTTAAAAGGAAGAACAAAGTTAACACAAAATAGTTAATTATAAGGATGGATGGTGCAAGACGGCAATACAGACAGAATCTAGACTTCTCCGAATGTACCTTGTAGCGTAGTTTTTCCTTTGAAGATAAAAAACAATCCCAGTCAGCACCACTACAGCCCAAATTGAGGTTTCTAAATATGATGTTTCCACTAAAAGAAAAACAGAGAGCTTCTTGGCAAAATGGGTGCTTTCAGGTTTAGAATAAAAAATGCATAAAGTGAACCTGGAACATCAAAAGCAAGGAAGACTACCGAAGGTCTTATCAAAAGGCCACAGGAGGTTTCCACTGGACAAATACAGGACAATTTGAGAATCAAAAACAAACAAACAAAAAGATGGTCGGCAACCAACTCATTCCGGAATCCAGTAAGAGGTGGGAGAGGGGGCAAGGCAATCATTTATCCCGTCTTCTCTGCATAAAAGTCTCACATGGTAACCAAAGAGTTGATGTGGGAAAATTCTATACAGAAAAATGCTATTAAATGCAGAAATAATGGTAGAATTCGAGTATAATCATTTTGCAAATTGTAATGAAATACTGGATCTATGCAATGATCATCAACAGATGCTAAAAACCATTATATAAAAGGATGATGGGAATTTTATAATGAATGGATGATACAACACTTCAACCCACCCATCAATCTTATCATCACAAAAAGAGAGATTATGTGCCTCCTGACATGTTACAGTAGAAAATATACAATACTACCCACAAACTATTCATGCCAAAAATATGAATCTGAATCTGATCAAGCTCCTAGATCTAACTAATAGCTGACAAAACATTGAGGGGATTGAGGAACATGTTAAAGGAAACAACAAGATGTAAATCAGCAAAGTTCGGATTGTAGGAAATTCTACAGGTACAATAAGTTGGTTTCAAATAGAGAGGGGGGAAAAAAGGAAAGAAACCAACAGATGGAAAGATATGTAGACCTTGTTTGGGTCACAATTCAAACCACCTGTAAAAAAAAATTCATGAAACAAATGGGTAAATTTGAACATTCACTAGATATTGAAAATAAGAAATTAGGTTTTGTTTTGTCTTAGGTATCATAATGATATTGTTTTCTAAAAAAAGAGAATCCTTATCTTTTAGAGCAAACTAAAACTTTTATAGCATGCTATGGCCCATGGGCCACCTGTTTTTGTACAATGTACAAACTAAGAATAGTTTGTATACTTTTAAGTAGTTGAGGAAAAAAATTCAAAAATACTTCCTGACATGTGAAAATTATGACATTCAAATCTCAGTATCCATAAATAAAGGTTTACTGAGACACAGACAGGCTTATCTCTTTATTTACTGTCAATGGCTGCTTCTGCACACAACAGCAGAGTTGAGTAGTTGTGAAAGAGACCATATGGCCTGCAAAGCCTAAAATATTTACTATCTGGCCCTTTAGAGAAAAAGTTTGCCAAGCTCTACTTTAGAGCTACATATTGAACTATTCACAAATGAAATAGTATATTGGAAATTTCCTTTAAAATGTTGTGGAAGAGGAGGATGATGAAACAAGATAGTCCACATGTTGATAATCTTTGAAGCTATGTAAATACTTGGGTGAAAGAGATCATTGTATTGTTCTCTTTTACATATGTTTATATACAACTCATTATAAAATACTATGTCTCTACTTTCGTATACATTTGAAGATTTCCTTAGTAAAGTTAAAAAAAAAAACTATCACTCTGTATTGAAGATTTCACACATATACACACAAAACATTTTACAAACTCTTTAAAGGAATTAAGTTAAAGTTTTTATGGACCATACTATTTGCTTAGTGATGTCCCAAACTATTCCAGATACATAAAAAAAATAAGTACCATACTGCACTGATTAAACACATCATTTTATAACAAAGAGCTGTTAAGCCATACACAAATCTAGGAATATAAGAGAATCAGAAATATATACAAATCATAGAAAACAATATTCAAAAGTATTAAATATTGCTCAATAATGATACTAATGTCCTAAACACCTTCCTTCTGGATCTTTAATTTGCTGCATAAATATATACATAGCCAAAAGATAAAGAAATACTCCTAGTTCTCCAGAGTAAATGAATTCCTTGCACCAAATAGTTAAGAAACCAAAATCAAAAAGTATACTAAAATTATAGAGCCTCTTCCTTCCATAACTGAAAACTTTACTTTTTACACATACAAGCATGTCAACCTTTTCTGATGACTACAGTAAATCTATAACAGAGAATATATAGAACAATGATGATGCAAAAAGGTTTTCATTATCAAGCCATAGCTATAGGTAAATCAAACATAACAAAAACTAGGAAAAACGGATATGTGAGTTTTACTTTCAAAAGGATGAAATTTCTCCAAACAGAAAAACACCAAAGTGTTATACTCACCAGTATTTTTGTGACCTTTTAGTATATAAAGTGGTGCCGGACTCTCCAGTGAGAAAACACAAATGTTGTGATCATTTCCTCCAGTGGCAATCAGTCCATGAGGGTATGTGTCACTTGAAGGTATGATGCATACACAAGATACAAAATTGGAGTGGCCACTCATACAGTGCATTTCTGTAAAGCCCCTGTTAGGACTGGAAAGACATGATAATTAATAAGACATGTACTTGTCCTCCGACTTAGCCCAGGACATAAGTTGACAAAGGACTCCTTTTCATTTAGTGTCTAGGTTGACCTTTAGAGTACACACTATTTTAAGAATTTGTTTTAAATTAAATATTAAATAGCTAGTTTACATTAGCTACTACAGAGGTTTACATCAGATTAGGAGAAGCTGAATTAGTGTTTCATTGATAAGACTGTTAATTAACAGAAAGATCAAGGAAGAAAAGGGAGGGAAAGAAATATTTTAAGTGGCTTTTTTCATCCTCCATCTTCATTTCCACCCATCAGTGACTGTTACCCTAAGAAATCCCAAGTGAAGTGAAATATTCATACAATTAGGATAATGGAATCTACTATCAATAAGCCTTAAACATAGAGAAGAGATTTTCAGAGTATGGAACATTATACCATTAGTATAGTATGTGTACCCAAATAGCTGGAATACCAATCATTCTCAATATACAAACTAAAGTAACTAATACAGGGATATATAAATAACTGTTCTAGGGACACAAGATACTAATAAGTGCCTTGGGATCAGAAGGAAAACCAATTTGTTATACACGTCAGTCACTCAGCATCACCACTTACATAACAAGTCAAAAAACAGATGGTGGTATACTATGTGGAAGGCTCTTGAGTTAGCTGCTGAGAGGGATATAAAGAATTATATCCCTTACACAAGCTAAAAGCTAAATCAAGGAGTTTGGAGTTTAGTTCAAGGAGATAAGACTAGGCATATAAAAAGACAGGACTCCTGGATAAAGACTAACACATATCTATTTTTGTTCTCTTCCCAAACACCACTAAAACAATATATATGTATGTACATATGTACATATATTTTAAGAAAGGGATAAACCCAGAAGGCCATGGAGAATGAGCAAAAACTGGAACAGGAATAGAACTTTGAATACTGAAAGCTGACAGAAAAGTAGTAAAGGCCTTGAGAGACCTGAGGAAAACGAACTCTAAGCAGGCGTCAGGGAAAGTAGGGGACCAACTTACCAATGATTCCCTAAAGGCTCAAGAATTAGCACTGTGGATCTCTAGAGATGGGCACCAAAGAAGGTAGGAACTAGAATAAAGAAGACTAGTTGAAAGGCTTCAGAATAAGTTAGAAGCTGAATCAAAAGAAAAAATCTTCAAAAGAAGGTATCTGGTAGTAGCTATTTTTAACTTTTCCGTTTTATTTTGGTGGGTTTTTTTAAATGCGCTTTTAGAAACCATTTTACGAACAAGCCCAAAGACATTTAAAAGATGGGACATGTTTAAAACTCTATATTATGCAAACCATTAAATCTACCTATGTGTGTCCCTTAGCATTTCCCAGTATAGACATTTACGTGCATCTTCTGCAGTGTCTCTGAAGTTCTTAATGGCAGAATCCAGATCTGGTTCTTCTTGTTATTTTCCAAAGTTCCTATAAGTATTTCTTGAATCGATGAAAAATACTTAAAGTATTAATGAAAAAAAGCAGCTAAACAATCTAGCCAGAGAATTGTCCCTCTTGCACCCAGTGAAAGTCTGAAGCTTTTTTAAAGATTTTATTTTTCCTTTTTCTCCCCAAAATCCCCTGGTACATAGCTGTATATTCTTAGTTGTGGGTCCTTCTAGCTGTAGCATGTGGGATGCTGCCTCAGCATGGCCCGATGAGTGGTGCCATGTCCGTGCCCAGGATTTGAACCAGCGAAAGCCTGAGCTGCAGAAGCGGAGTGGGTGAACTTAACCACTCAGCCACGGGGCCGGCCCCTGAAGCTTTTTTAAATAAAAGATGAAAATCTGGGCTGGCCCAGTGATGCAGGGGTTAAGTTCGCACATTCTGCTTCGGTGGCCCAGGGTTCGCCAGTTCAGATCCTGGGTGTGGACATGGCACCACTTGGCACGCCATGCCATGCTGTGGTAGGTGTCCCACATATAAAGTAGAGGAAGATAGGCATGGATATTAGCTCAGCAAAAAGAGGAGGATTGGCAGCAGTTAGCTCAGGGCTAATCTTCCTCAAAAAAAAAAAGATGAGGGGCTGGCCCCGTGGCCGAGTGGTTAAGTTCGCACACTCCACTGCAGGCGGCCCAGCGTTTCATTGGTTCCAATCCTGGGCACAGACATGGCACTACTCATAAAACCATGCTGAGGTGGTGTCCCACATGCCACAACTAGAAGGACCCACAACAAAGGATATACAACTATGTACCGGGGGGCTTTGGGGAGAAAAAGGAAAAAAATTTTAAAAATCTTTAAAAAAAAAAAAAAGATGAAAATCTTTGGCTGGAGGGACACAAGTCATGGTTGAGCCTTGGGCTGTGAGGAACATGTACATTCATAATGGAGCCCAAGACCACCAAAGACAAAACCGTGCAGGTCAGGCAGTCATCCTCCAGGCAGGAGATCAGCCCAGTGAAATGGTCCAGCCAGATAACCCTACAGTGAAGCTCACAGCCAGCAAGCCTCACCTATGAGCCGAGCTTCCCAGGAAGTTTTTAGTTCTCCACCCTTAACGCTGACCATTCTGGAAAAGCCTCCTCCAGCATGAAATATAGTGACCAAAATAAATAGGGAGAGGTAAAAACTAATTTGGAGGAAACAGATCACTAAGGAAAAAATAACTTAAAAATAAAAAATCATTATCATTCTTAAATATAAGATATTGCAACTATGAAACAAGAACATAATTTCACAAAAAGTCAAGGCAATTTCTGAGAAAGTATAGCAAAAAGAGAGAGAGGGAAGGAGAAATAAAAAAGAAATTTAGAAACAAGTTCAATATCTAAATTAAAAGTTCCAGACAAGAGGACAAAGAAAATGGAGAGGAAGAAATGAAAGAATTAATTTAGGAAAATGTCCTAGAACTTACAGACAGGAGTTTTGATATTAAAGGGGCCCACTAATGGTCCTGAACAATGGATGAATATAGACTGCCTTCGAGAGAAAAGAAATTATAGGTCAAGAATCAGAATGGCTTCAAATTTCTCAACTCTAACACTAGAGGCTAGAAGATGATGAAGTAAGAGCTTCAAAATTCTGAAGAAAAATTACTTGGAAATTAGAATGCTACAAAGACTTAAATTATTACTCAAGTAACAAGGCAGAATAAAATAATTTTCAGACTTGCAAGGTCTTAATACATTTATTATCAATGGATATGTTTCAGGAAGTTCCCAGAGGATGTGCTCCAATAAAGTGTCAAAGGAAGAAACACAAAGTTAAAGGATGTTGATGATAGAAATCCAACACAAACAGTCCAACAAGAGAATCGCTAAGATGACCGTGGAGAGCGATCCCAGGATCAGCTGTGCACCAGGGGCAGACAGACCAGGTCAGGAAGTTTTCATTGTCAGGAAGATGAAACTGTAAAATATCCAATACGTCCTACGGTCTTCAGGGGAGATTTAGACAACAAAGAATCTGAAGTTGAGTTAGTGATAAATACACAGAAAATTAAGCAAACGAAAACCAAAAGCAAGACAATTATTAGCTATAGGGAGACCATGAAACTGAGAAGTTATAAGAGTTTATTCCACAGCTCAGGTGTAGATAGACTCTGTGCAGTCACAAAATACTGATTTAGTCTAAATTCAGTTAAATTATAAGGGTCAGGGCATACAAAGGATGCATATGTGATGGGCGTTGGTAGAGGGCAGAAAGAGAGCTAAATTCTCATATTTCACAGTAAGAATAAAATAATGCCTAAAATAAAAAATTTTAAAAATAAAAAGACAGAGCAATACAGCACTTTAGATATATTGACCTGAAAGTAAAATACAAAAATAAGATGTTAAAAGAGATGAAAATTTTGCCTCTAAGAAAGGGAAACAGAAGGGGGGAGAGTAGGAAGGGAATGGCCCTGATTTCTTAAGAAACCCACTGAACTATGTGACTAAGGACCCAAAGTGCTGAGTGTTCACATGAGGGAGAAGTCACTTCAGCTTTGTATGGTCAGGAAAGACTCAAGACAAGATATTAAATCTGAAGTTGCATCTTTCAAATATGAGTAGTCTTCAAAAGGCAAAGCAATGGTCAGGGATAGACCTGAGAAATACAGTTTAATTTGAAGTGGGCTGATAGAGGCCTGAAGCAGTCTGAAACAATGGCATGTTAACTGGTTAAGTTCAATGTACAACCAAAAAATACTGTCTCCGTTCTGAAGGGCCTTCAGAAAGCCCAGTGACTTTCTGAGTGTTCAGTGGGCTTTTGGGACAGACAAGATATCTGGTTTAGTCCATGCTGGAATAGAACTATTTTGCCTCTCTGAAACTGAATTAAATTCCTCCCATCACTCCCAGTCCGTCCCTACACTTCACATCCTGATCCAGAACCCTAGCAGCAATGTACACGGGAAAACAATTTTCATTTACTACCTGGCTCCAAACATTTTACAGCACTTCATTAACTTTATTAATGTACCATGAAATATAAATTGTCAGGATGTCAGCCTTAAAGACGCTGTTTATAACACTAAAGGTATGGTTGAGACACTATTTGGGATGAATAAGAGGTTCATCACCCACTAACTATGAGATGCTCTAACCTGAGCATTGGAAATGAGAGGTAAGGCAAGCTTATTTCACTAATCACCCACTATCTAGCCCTGTGCCTGGCACAATGCAGGCTCTCAATCAGTATTAGTTGAATAAATACATAAATGAATTTTGAAAAACAGAAGCAAAAAATCACAGGAGTTAAATGAAAAGAACCAGTTTTCAAACAGGATCATTTCAGCCCAAAGTTGCTCAAGTTCCTGGTAAATGCAAGCACTCCAGTGATTTAAGTTCTTGTTAACCTAACACAGCTGTACAAAGTTAATGACAGGATTCAACTATTACGACAGGCATCCTTTAGCTACTCCGTACTTCAATGTTTATATCCTACCGGGCATACGTTTCTCCCGCATTCAGTTTTAAACCTACAAGCATAATCAGTAATTGTACTCAAATACACAAAAAAGTTCCATATTCATGTTACTAAGAGGTTTGGAATATCATAGAATCTTCGAGTTAGAAGAGACCTGCAGAGGTCTTCTCACGCGATTCAATACAGGAGTGAGCTGTTCAACACCCCTGTGCAGTCCATCATCATGTCTTGGCAGCACTACTGCAAAAGCCTCCACACAGATCTACTCCCGCATGTATCCTCTGCAATCCATTCCCCACCAGCAGCTCGCAGAAACTTGTCAACAGGTAAATCAAACCATTGTGCTCCCTGCTTGAAACTCTTGGAAGGCTTCTACCTACTAACTCCTTTCCTCAGCCCTTACCACGGCATGCTCTGGCTCCTGCCAGCCCCTAAGACCAGCCCTCCCCTCAGAGCTGATTCCCTCTGCACTCAGACTGTCCTCTTTCTCAGTCCAGGGCCTCTGCGCTTGCTCCCCCTGCTGCCTACAATGCTCTCCCAATTCAACCCTCCTCATTCCTCGCTCCCTCGACCAGCTCCATTCTCAGTGTCAGCTTAAAAAAACCAAAAACTCTCCTCAGATGGACTTCCTTCTTTAACATCTCTCTCCACTCAATTCTCTATCTACATTTGTTCTCTTCATAGTGCAGATGCCAATGAGTATTTATTTCGCTGTTTTTTGATCCATCTTCCCTCCTAGACTGTAAGAAAGCTCTATAAACACAGGGGACTGGTCTGTCGTCTTCTTCTTCAGGATCCCAAACAAACAGGAGACACTCAATAAATAGCTGTCATCTGAATTTATGGTCACCCAAACTCTGAGTGACACCTCTACTGACGGGAGGCTTACTACATAACAAAGTAACTCACCTTAGTTTTTCTCTTTCTGAACTGAAATCTGTCCTCCAGATGGTATTACACCAGCCAAATCAGGGCTGAACCCTTGAACTTGGACTGGAGCCTAACCTTCTGTTTCTTAATCCTGTTTTGGTTAACCTCCCTGACAATCTTTTGAAGGCAATGGGCTTTCTCTCCTCAAGAAAACAGCACATCCCTACACAGCCACAAACAGTTAAGGGGTCTCACCTCGTCCGCCTAAGCCCATCACAGACGGCAGACTAAGAAACTCTGACTTGGGCAACGAGGAAATGAGCCAATGCAACATTCTGCAATGCAATTCTTGAGGACTACGCTTCTCAAAAACTAAATACGAAGGAAAACTAGGGAGCAAATTCTAGCGGAAAAAAGAGGACTTGTTTCAATTACACGCCAGATGCTTTCACACTGCCTCACTTAGGACGGTGCACCTGGTATCAGTAAAATTTCAAATCTGAAACAAACATGGCAAATCATCGTCCAAAAACTGAAGCCCCCAAAGGTGAGAGGTTCGCCCAAGGTTACCCGCTCGTTAGTGGTCAAGTCAGGACAAGAAAGTAGGTGTCGGTTCCCCCAATCCGTGCTCTTTCCACTAATCTCACTGGCTTCTTACAATGCGCGCCCAGAGTGCCAGAGCTCTGAGAACTGGGAGGGAGCGCAGACCAGACGGAAGGCCGGGGAGGGAGAGCAGGGCAGGGTACCTCTCCCCCCACTCGCGGTAGGAAGCTTGCAACACAGCCGGGGGCAGCCAGACTCGCCGCGCTCACCTGTCCGGGACCCAGAGGCGGGTGGTGCGGTCTCGGGACACGGACACAAAGGCCCCGGGCGGATAGAGGCAGCACACCAGGCCCCTCACGTCCAGCTCGTGGCCCGGGAGCGAGCAGCTCAGCCGGTACCTGGCGGCGCCGCCCGCCATGGCCCTCGTAGGTCGGGCGCCCGGGGCCAGGCACCGCGCGAGGTCAGTCCGCAGGGGAGGTCGGGCGTGCCCCGGGCCGCGGCGGGAGAGGGCCCTACCGGTGCGGGGCGGCTGGAGACCGGAAGAGCCCGAAAGCCGGTGCGGAAGGGCGGTGGGGAAGGGGCGCGCCGAGCGGGCCGAGTGACACAGCAACCCTGACATGCACACCGGAATTCATCATCGGCCCCAGCCCGCCATGACGCAGACCGTGTGCGTCCCGACTGCCGAGGCCGACACCAAGCTCTGGCTCGCTTCCCTCCTGCACCCTACACCGCCGGCCGAAAAAGAGGTAACCGCGCCCGGCCCTTCCGCCCCGGTGTGCAAATCCGGGTCCTTTCCCAGCCGACGCCTTGTCCGAGCCCCCGGCTGAACAGTCTATTGTAATACGGAATACGGGCTGGGACTACAAATCCCACAATGCCACGCGCCAACGGGGCGTGAGTCGCAGGCGCGCCGAATCCGGGCATTTTAAATTTTGGTCCGCGGGGCTGTGCGTTGCCTTGCGATTGAATGAGATTGTTTCGAGTGTTCTGTTAGGACAGCCTTACTCCGATTTCCGCAGACCTTCTGTGCATAGTCTCCTGAGATTTTTACAAACTGAACGTTGTTTTTTAATTAAAAAGAGACAGCCTGCAGCCAAATTGGAAACAGTCGCTTGCCTTAAATTCTGTGAACACGAAACTGGGTTCTTGGTAGTTAGAAAAAATTGTGTTAAGCAATTCAAAGATTTAAAAGAAATAGTTTCTCTCAGCTGTCACATCTGTATACAGATGACAAATCCTGGATCCCCTTCGCGAACGTCTGAAGGCACTGAGGGAGAAATCGCAACGTCAGTAGCTTCTCTCTGAGATAATATATGGAAGAGTTGGGCAGTTAGAGGTTGCACGGGAGGAAATAGCTTTTTTCTTTCTACCCGTCTAGACTTCCTGCTGGTGTTCTGGAACAAAAGACAGATTAACAAGAGAAAAAGAAACATAAGTTTATTAATATGTATATCATATGATACAAGGGAGAAACACAGATGATTAACTCGAAGAGGTGGCTAAAGCTTGGGCTTATATAGCATTTCTTAACAAACGAACAATAGATTTTTACAGAAGAAAGAAAAGAAAAGGACCTTAAGTCTTTAGAGGCAGCGAATTATGAGAAAGCAAATATACGGGAAACTAATGGTAGACAAAGGCTAGTTAGTGAAGTGTTATTTAGATTCCTCTGGTGCAGTCTCCAGGCTGATAAAGGGTCTGAGGTTGCCTCCGATGATTAACTTTTGTCCTTTCTAGTAGAGAGGCAAGGAGGGACACTTTGAAAATTTATGCCTTCCTTTTAGGCAAATAGGGGAATGGTAGAGAGCTTTTCTTGCATCCGGTTCTTTTCAATTGCCTTAAGCTCAAAATAATACTTATATCAAAGTGGCATATTTTAGAGTGGCAAATTATACTCCCTTTCACTACAGTGACCAAAAGGATAACAAACTACAAATATGTTGGGCTCAAATGGGATAATTATATGAAAATGTTTTACAAACTTTAAGTGAAAACTCAGCTCATATTATTTGATTGTGCATTGCATTGATTTTAAACTTCTTGAAGGCAGGCATATAAGAAAATAAATCTGGATATAAATTACGTATGCAAGTTGGAAATAATGTGAAAATTGTTAAAAGTGCAACATGTATGTATGTTATAATTGTAGCTGCAATCACATTTAAGCTCTGTCTATAAGAAGACTGGAAGAAAAACTTCGTTACTTTATGAGAGAGGTAAGATTTGAGATGAAGTATTTCTCATGTGACTTTTTTTTAAAAACACTGATTTTAAAATAATTCTTTTAGGACCACTTTCCATTTAATTCAGCCTTCTCCACAAGCTTGATCAAAAGAACGCTGACAGGGAGCGTAAAGATATGAAGCTTCCAATGAAATGAAGAGAAACAGATGGTACCAGAATCGCATCCATACTTAAATGTTGTATTGTGTACGTTGTGAGTCCTAACAGGAAGGAAAACTACCAGCAATTAGAAATAAAAAGACTGTACAATGCTGTCTGCCAGAGAATAATGTCAAACAATTCCTATTAAAAAAATCTAACGTATTACACGGTAGCAGACGGGAGGTTACATAGCGATATAATAAAACTCGCCAGGAGTGAGTTCAGGTCAAGCACACAATCAGAAAAGTTGCTTTGACTATAAAGAAAACCAAGGTTTTCAAATAAAATGTTCTCTTCTAGCCAACTTTCCGTTTTCCATTTCTTCCAGCACAGAATTGAGGTATTGAGAAAACAAAACTTAGTCCTCAAGTCTCGCGAGAGCGATTCACTCTCGCTTCGCTTGTAGGTACCAGGAGCTGAGGCCGAGGATTGGCCAATCAGTGCCTCGCCCCGCCCCGCCCCCGTTGCCGGGATACGCGGCGGCGCGCGGCCACTAGGGGTTAGGCTTGAGGGCCCAGACAAGCTGCGCGTGGGTGAGCGGGGGCTACGGGTGGGCCCAGCGCTGGAGGTGACCTCGGAAGGAAGTTCGAGCGCCCCTGAGCGGAGCGATCTCCCTTCCGCGGCGGCGGAGGTGAGAAATCCCGTATTCCGTCTCTCCCACCTTCCTTCCTGAGCCTTATCGTCCCCTGGAGATGCTGCTCCGCTCCAAACAAAACAAATCCGAGCTCCGCCGCTCCTAGCTCTTCTCCCCGGGCCCAGGGAACTCCCAGCTGTAGTCGGGCGGAGGGTGCGCAGAGACCTCCTCAAAGACTCCCCTGAGGAGCCCTGCCAGGGCCAGACCGGAAGGAGCCAAGAGCCTTCCAGAGAAAATTCACCGTGGCCTGAGGAGTTTTCCTCAAAGGAATAATAAGTTTCTGTCTATTGGTCATCGCACGGGACTTGGCAACTTTCCTCTCCTTCATATATGTTAAAATGGGAGGATAATGATAGTTATAATAACCAGGAGCCAGGTTATTCTATAGACAGTATCTGTAATCTTCACAACAGCTCTGCAAGGTAGACCTCGTTGACACGCTTGTGTTTTAAGGTTGAGGAAACACATCCCGAGGGGATGATTATACGGCTAGCACCGTCAGAGCTAAAGTTTGAACCCCTGATTTTTCTGGAACCAAAGGCAAGCCTTTCTCTCTGATTGTGTGAATAACCGCGGAGATTGTGTGAATATTTGAGTGAATAACCCCGGAGTTAGTGGCATGTTTGTTACTAGTGCCTTTCCTGGGTTTTTTGCCCCCTGGGACTGACTTAATGCTAAGCTTTTTCCACAACAGTAAAGCAGTGGCAAAGAACGTCGGATGGGAAATTCTATATATTGTACATTTTCTTAAAGTTATCAAGAAAGCTAGAGTACCATTTTGATCATAGACCTCGTCTGCCATTCAAAAAGTCGTTTCTTGAAACTCCCCTTGAAATAATAATAGTGATAATTCTATTACTTTGTCTGCAGAGTTCAGAATGGCAAGGGAATAGAATCACGGAGCTAGTTGGAATGGGAAGATTGTAAATGTGGTGTGAACACATTCAGAATAAAGTGATAATGGGATATCCGAATAGAAATTTCTAATGAACAGTTGAAAATCCAGAATTGGTGCCCAATTTAAAGGACAGAACTGGAGACATTGATTTATGTGTCATCAACATAGTTGGAGTTGTAAGAATAGGATGAAAGAATGTAGAAAGAAGACGGGCAATCTAAGACTGATCATGAGTGATGCCAAGGAAAACCAGAGAAGTACTAGACACAGAGTATAACAACTGAGAAGCCATTTTAGTTTAAAGAAATGATTTGTTTCGTTTTTAACAATTTAGTAAATTTTGTAATCTGCAATGCCTTCATGTGGGAGGAAATTCAGAAAGTATAAAAGAGAACAGAAAGTTTTTACCTGGCACTGAGATAGATACTGGGGATATGAAGATGTGTAAGCTCCAGCTCTTGCCCTCAAGGGAGAGTAATACTTAAACAGATCATTTCAATCGGTGTGAGAGGCACTGGGATAGACATACGCTCAGGATGCATAGTAGCGTATAGGACAGGCCTGTGGACTCAAATTGAAGAAAGTAGAGGTGGTTATGAATTGGTCATGTAAGGATTCTTAGGGAACATAACAGGCAAGATGTGTAGTTAGGCTAGGGGACAAGTTAGGAGGCCAAGATTCCAATACACTTGAGTCCATGAGGCCCTGATCAGTATTACAGGAATAGAGAGGAATGTACATGTTAAAGATTTAGAAATAAAATCAGTAGGACTCTGTGATTAGCTATGAGAAAAGAAGGAGAGGGAGAAATCAAGGACTAAGTTTCTGACTTATATGACTAGGAGGTTGTACCAAGAAGAAGAGCACATGGGGGGCGGGGGTGACAATGAGTTTACATTTACATCTGTTTATTTTGAAATACCTGTGGGACATCCAAGTGGAAATGTTAAGTAATTATTTAGATATAAATACCTCAAATTGAGTGTGAGGGGTCAGGGCTGGACATATGAAGTTGTGAATCATCTGTTTATTAATTGTTAAAACCATAAGTGTAGCTGAGGTGACCCAAGGAGAGCTTAAAGAGAAAAAAGAAAAATAGAGCGTGGATGGTCTTTTGAGGAATTCTGCTAATAAGAGCAGGTAGAATCGATGGAGGTGACTGAAAAGGGAGAACCAGCAGAGGGGAGTATCATGGAGATGATTTCATGTAGGAGTGGACACCAGTAACAGAGAGGTGTCATTTACATCCCTAGCTACATTGGCAGGGACCGTTTGAGTGGAGTAGTAGGAATCCAGAAAATAGTAGAAATTGAAAAAGTAGAGAAAAGTGGATATAAGCTATTCTTTAGAGTTTGGCTGCGTCGGAAAAGGATATATGGGACAGAGTTAAAAGTGGTTTCAGGATCAAGATAGTAGTTTTTAAGGTCAGGAAAGAATTGAACATGATAAGGGGACTGAAAGAAAAGAGAAAGTTTAAAGATATAGGCAGGAGTGGGAGAATGCCCCAAAGGAGATGGGGGTGGGGACAAGAGGAGGAAGGCTAATGTCCCAGAGGAGATGGGATCAAGAAGGTAAATCAGAATAGAGATTGATCTTGAATGAGAGAAAGGATAGCTATTGAGATTGGAGAGCAGGGTGGATATAGGTAAGTTTGTGTGCTCCAAACATGATAGATTTTAAGTCATAATTTTCTCAAATTAGGAGAAAATTGAGTCATCTACTAAGAGTGGCAAGAACAGAGGTCAGGTAGAAAAGTGGTTAAGCATTGGAATCATCAAGGAGAGAAGTAGCTTGTCAAAGATAAATAAAACAATTTCTGAGGTGAAGGTCCAGCTAAGTTTGGTGACTATTACTTCACAGTACTCCAGTCTGTACAGATGTGTGATTTCCACCAGCGATGCTCAGCAGTCCAGGTTGGATGTAGAGAAGGGTTTCTGATGGTGCCGGATGGGTTGAAGAAGAGTTCCAGGATACAAATTAGTTGATGGTGCTCATGAGACAGTAGTTTGGTGTAGAGAAGAAAAGGAGTCCTTGAAACTGCCCTCCCCAAGGCCATTAGTGGCTTCTTACATGGGGATCCAGTGGATATTTCCGTGTTCATCTTACTTGAATTCCCACAGTGAGTGGCGTGGCTCACCATTCCTGCCTTCTCTTGGCATTCCTGACATACGCTCCTGGTTTTTCTGTTTGCTTTCTGAGGCTTCATTTTCAATCTCTTATACTAGTTTCTCCTCTTCTGTGTGACCTGTGTTTATTGACATTCCTTAGGCCAGAGTCTTGGGCACTCTTTTTCTCTTTATTCTCTCTGGATCAGTATCTTTAAAACTCTTTTGAACATGAACTATAATAGGACATACATTTTACGTTATAAGCCAGTATACATATCTATTTAAATTTATATAAATGTAACTGAAACAAAAATTTAATGAAGCAACACTCTTCCTATGTGCAGTGAACTCTCATAATTTCTGTTTTATTTTATGTCTAAAGTATATTGGTCATAACCTACCAAGTTGTTTTCACAACCCACTAATAGGTCATGACCCATAATTAAAAATAAAATTCTAAATTATGAGCCCAAACTTTAAATAATGTATTCTTTGGAGTAAAGGAGGGGGCTGATAAACTGGAAGAGAATGAATGAATTAAGAAGATGGTTTTAAAGGGAAGTATAGTGAGAATAAAGATGAGATAAGGGCAGAAGGAGAGGAGATTAAGGGCAGAGAATGAAGTATTTCAATTAGGACATTTGAGATGAAGCAATTCCAGATGATGACAAGCTCCAGGTCTGGCCACGGCTATGAATGACTGAAGTGATGTTGAGATGGTTACTGAAATTAGGTCAGGGAACTGTGAAGCTAGAATGTTAGACAGTGAATCCAGTGTCCATACAGAAATCATCCAGGATGTTGGTGGGACTGGAATAGATTGTGAACTGGGTGCAAAAGACTTCAGGAAAGGTTGGGGGGGAGATTAGGAGGTTCCTAGATTAAAGCAACCAGGAAAGGTCCAGTGCCATTGGTTGCATTCCCTGGTCCTCAAAGGAAGAGAATCCTGTTTGTTTTTGTAAGGACTTGGAAGAATAATGTTTTCAAAGTGACACTGGGGAGCAAGGAGAGTGCCTCCTACTCCTTTGTTTTGGAATTGTGGAATGGCAACCTAAAACAGCAGTCTTCACTGCCGAAAGTGTTTTCTAGGAATGCCTGGATTCCGTTAAGGTGAAGAGTGAAAGGAAGTATTTGATAACAGGTCTGAGAATATAAGGGAGTTAATCATGGACCAGAAAGCACAGAGAAAAGAGAGGGAGAGAAGAAAGACGCAGGATATGTCAGGAGAGAAAACTTACTAGAGTATGCATGAAAGCACAGGAGAGAGGTAACCAGCGGGGCTTGCATTTTGGTAAGGGAAATGAGGAAAGCATGTTGTAATTAATGATTTCATGGTTCTAAACGGAAGACTAATATCGAGTTTGAACAAAATTAAAGCAGGCTTAGCTTTGTAGCGGTAGCTGAAATGGCAATTTGCAAGAAAAGTCAATATGGGTTAAATGTTTGAAGGAAGGGTATGTGGGTCGCTGGTGTCTTGCTATAGAAGACAGCAAAGGAGAATTGAACTATTGTTTGTTTCCAAACAGTGGTTAAAGTAAACAATGGCCAGTAATCACAAACCTTCAGCAGCTCGCCCTGTGTCACGAGGTGGAATTGGGTTGACAGGAAGGCCTCCTTCTGGAGTACGACCCCCATCAGGAAATATTCGAGTGGCGACTGGAGTAAGTTTAAAGTAAATCTGTTGAATTCTTGTGCATATATATTGGTAGAAGTTGGAAAGCCTGTCTATCACAAGAGATGATTCTTTATTCTTTCTTTATTCTGTAAGCATATTATTATATGTTTGTTTTTTGGAAAATATTTAGAAGTATAACTGTGGGAGAATGTCTGAAAGACACTATTGAGAGAAGATGTCTGCTCATGCTGATATTCAAATTTATTTTAATGCTACAGTAATTTAAGTGGAATAGTGTATTGGTGTCAGAATCAGTTGAAATGGAGTAGACCAGAAACAGAATCAGACATGTGTAAGATTTTAATTCATGATTAAGGTGGCATTTCAAATTAGTTGGAAAAGCATAGAGTATTCAATAGTGCATTCAAAGAACTGGTAAACCATTTGTTTTAAAAAAATAATTAATCCCTCTCTCACACAGAATTCTAGATATTTTAGAAACTTTAAATTTAAAAAATGAAACCACAGGGGGTTGGCCTGGAGGCATACTGGTTAAGTTTGGCACACTCTGCTTCAGCCACCCCAGTTTGCAGGTTCAGATCCCAGGTACAGACCTACACAACTTGTCATCGGCCATGCTGTGGCAGTGTCAGACATACAAAATATGGGAAGATGGGCACAGATGTTAGCTTAGGGCCTCTCTTCCTCAAGCAAAAAGAGGAAGATTGGCAACAAGTGTTAGCTCAGGGCCAATCTTCCTCACCAAAAAAAATAAAAATAAAAAAGAAACCATAGATATACTAGAAGAAAATATAGGCAAGTATTTCGTATAAACTTGGTGTGGGCTAGGCCTTTGTAAAAATGACAGAAATACCAAATACTGAAAAGGAAAGTATTTTTATTTTTATATATTTGAATTTACAAAAATTGAAAAGACCATTAAAAAATTAAAAGAAAAATGAGAAACTGGTAAAAAATATTGGAAACATCTATGTCATATATAGAGTTTAGAATCTTAAAATGAAAAAGCAAACTTTCCTAATTTGTAAGAGTTCTTTCTATATTAAGGCTATAAATCGTATGTCCAATTAAAATTCCATGGGATTTGTTTTTGGAGAAGTGGGGAGAATATCATTATAAAACTATTTTAAAATTCATGTAGAACAATAAAACAAAAATGAAAAGTATAATACTCTCATATAAAATATATCGTAAATGATAGGAAAAACAATCTCCTGGTTGCCAGAGCAGCCTACAAACAAATTCAAGTAAATGTTAAGAGCTTAATGTAAGATAGTGTCATAAATCAGTGACTCGATAAGAGAAACACACCATATTAGAAAATATTGGATAAACTTTATAAACTGATAATTTTGAGCTGAATAATATCCTATAGAGATAATTATTACATTTTCATTGTAATTATAATAGTGAAAATTTGAAAACCTAAATGACCTTATAACAGGTGAATCCTAAATTGTATATCTATCCGTATAATTGGCTGTTGGGTAAGCAGTAAAAATTATTTTCAGAGAATATTTGGGGAAATAATTTTATATTTTTACAGTACAGTATTAAGTGAAAGAAGCAGTATGGTGTCAATTTAACATAAAAATGTACGTTTATATGCACATAGAAATGAATACACCAAAATATTTATAGTAATTTCTCAGATGCTCACAACAGATGGTGTTGATGACCTTGTAAGGTACATTTGAGGTACTCAAGCTCGGACAGTAGGCTAACTGCAAACTAGAGAGAATGCTGAGTCCTGTGTTTAATTCATAAGAAGAGCAGCAATTTTGGGAGGGAATAGTTTTGGTAAAGTCAGGGTTTAAAGTTTTCAGATTTTTCTAGAGTTTTGGGTGAAATCATCAACATCATCATCAACTTATACTGATATGATTTTTCTAAAGTTTTTATATATATAGTACTGAACTAGGGTATCTTCTATTATTCTAGTAAGAATTTATGCTTGTTAATTAAATATTTGTAAAAGGAATCTGACATTTTTGGCCACCTGCTATTTGCCGGGTGCTTTACCTATTTAATATTTGCAGTTTTTAAAGTAGTAACGTTCATCGTAAACATACAAACGAAGGAGAAGTGTCAGAGTCCCTCCTTCTACCCCAGTTATAACCATTCTCAACATGTGACATGTATCCTTCCAGCCTTTTCTCTATCCATTTATGAACATTAACACATGTGCATGTATTATTGTATGGTTTTAGTATTTTACAAAATGAGGATAGTACTATATACATTCTTATTTACCTTGTCCTTTGCTTTCAATAATATATTATAAATATATTTACATGTGAATACATATCTACTTCATTCTTTTTAATGTGTGGAGTTTTAATTTATATTTTCATCTGGTAAATTAAAAAAAATTAGCATAGTTATTTGAGTGGCTGTCATAATTAAGCTTGCATAAAGTCAAAGAGGAAATTATTCAGAAGGTTTACCCAGAGAGAGATTTAAAATTCTCTCCCCAAGATCACTCGGCATAAGCCTGGACTCATTTCATTTGAATTTATAGTTGACAGTGTTCTGTGTCCAACGTATTCTCTGGAACGTGCTACTGTTGCTGGCCCCCATATTCCAAATAATTACCAAGTAATCTCAGAGTCACTTAAGAACTATGTTAGCTGATAGGATCAGAGTCTCCCAGCTAGCAGAATGAAAAACAATCAAAATGCATGACAGTGGTTGTATCCAACCCCTATCTAAAATTTCTGCTACATATTTAATCTACTACTTTACTCTTTGGCGGGGGGGGGAAGAAAAGAAGGAAAGGAAGATAAACAAAAGAAGGATCTCTTGGAACAATTTCAGCTTGTCTTTTATACCTTCCCATGCCTGTACATACCGCATATATGAGCTGACAAGACAGGAGTCTTTTGTCCTTTCCTCAGGGCCTATAATGTTATATTGGATTTTGCAGACCTGAAGTAGAGAATCATGTAGACGAATAATATGAATGCTTGCTGAATGATATAAGCCCTTTAAAACCTACATGGCTGTCTTGTGATGGAATTATATCTAATTTTATTTCAAAATGAAAATTGTTTTTTTTTCTAATTTTAAAGGTAATATATACTTAGTCTAATAATGCTGAAAACACCAAATTATATAAAAGACAAAATAAAAATGAACTATAATATCATTATATAAAGATAACTGTTGTTACTAATTTTTTTATATAATCCTCCAGACTTTTTGTTTTATAAAAATGGAATTATACATACTGTTTTGTAAATTTTTTTTATATACTACAATTTATTTAAAACCATTTTCTATAGTTAGCTAAGGACAAATATGTGGACATTTACCTCCTTTCCAGTTTCAGGGTATTATAAATAATGGCTACACATAAAATTTTAAGTTTTAAAGAAATGTATTATTTAATATTCTTAGAATTTTAAATGTTAAAGAATTTTATTTAATAATATTTCATATTTCAGACATTCAAAAATATAAGGAATATTTTACAAATTATATAGAATTTTAATTTTTTTTAATATTCTCTTTGCAGTCTTAACAATAGTAAAGGTACAGTGTTTTTCTACTTTACTGAAACTGTGGTCTTGTTTGTTATTTAGATGCCACCTGGAACAGCAAGACCAGGCTCTCGTAGTGGTCCCATAGGAACAGGAGGAGTTCTGTCTTCTCAAATCAAAGTTGCTGATCGTCCTGTAACACAGCAAGGTTTGAGTGGAATGAAAACTGGGATGAAAGGTATCTATTTTAAGAAGATGAGTATATTTTGTATAAGAAATGTTATAGTACCATATTACCAAATCAGAATTATAGAGTGAAAGAGACTGTTTTACTCAATTCTTATTCCTTGATTCACAAAATTATTGTGAGCCTTAAATAAGAGAATGAATGTGAAAATACGTTGTGAACTAGAGGGTTATATACATGTATGAGCTATTTTGAACTTTGTTTTTCTGAACATGGAGCGTTGCTCTAACTTGAAGAAATTTGAAATAATTTAAAGAAAAGCTCAGGAATGAAAACTAGATTTCTAGTACTATATAGAAATATTCTGAAATACTTTTTGATTATTTCTTTATCAAAATGACACTATTATGATATTTGCGTATTTATGAGAAGTGAGTCAAGAAGTGTTACCTTTCCTAATAATTAATATTCCATTGTAATGCTTAAGTAAGGAAATGAGGCTAGCATGTAGGTTTATACTACATCTCTCATTATGCCTCTCTGTATGTATTTAGAAAGGCATAACAATATACTGTATATTATGATTCACAAAATTGGTCTCATGTATATAAATCAAAGAATGGTGAACTGTTTTATAATGATTTTTTTTTCTGTATTTGTGACAAATGACTTATCAGGGATGAAGATATTCTACTGATACAAGGTTAATTGTAAGAGATCATACTACCTCTTATAATATAGTATGTCATGCCTTTCAGGAGACTTAAATTTTCTTACCTGTATTATAATACCACTTAGCTCACTAAATATTAAAAACCAATTGATTATTTAGAAATGCTTGCTTAATAATTATCAATACTGTGAAAAAAGAGTCAAAATTATATAGTTGTTTACTCTTTAAAAATATTCACAGAGGGGCCAGCCTGGTGGCGCAAAGGTTAAGTTTTCATGCTCTGCTTTGGCAGCCCAGGATTTGCAGATTCAGATCCCGGGCGTGGACCTACACACTGCTCATCAAGCCATGCTGTGGCGGTGTCCCACATACAAAATAGAGGAAGACTAAACCAGATGTTAGCTCAGGGACAGTCTTCCTCAAGCAATCTTCCTGAAGAAACAGTTGGCTCTAGCTGAAGGGAAACTCCTTGAAACCCCTAAAGGCAAGAAGAAAAAGTGAAAGGGAGAACTTGACTCATCGAAAGTCAATTTAATGGCTATGGACATAATAAATAAATGTACAATCTCTAAAAGAAAGAGTTAGGGTTGGGGCAAGCAAAAGGAGGAAGATTGGCAACAGATGTTAGCTCAGGGCCAATCTTCCTCACACACACACACACACAAATGTATATATATATTTTCACAGAAATGATTATATGTTTAATATTACTTAATAAAAAATATTAAGCACAGAAACATACTCATATTATATAGAGAATTCATCAGATATTTATGCTGTATTAATTTCTCCTTCAAAACAGAAAGAATATCATTTTCTCCCAGTATACTTCAAGGTCTTAGTTCTTAATTCTGATAGTCGCCACTGTGCACCGTGCCCTGCTGTGACCTTTGTTCTTACGTGCTCTGGTGCTCCATTTCCCGTTCTAGTAAGACATTCTCTCCCTCTTCTAGCACAGACCTCCCAGTCGATACTCCTACCCTTCCCTCTCACACCTTCCAGGCATTTCATCTCTCTCAAGGTTTGGGATGTTTAAACTAAGAATACTTTCTTAGTCCTACTGAAATGTAAGATCATGTTTCTAAAAAAGTCTCCAAGACAAATTATGGCAAATCATAATCTCTTGCTTGCATTGAGAAATTCACAGTCTAAATCTGCACTGTCTGTTAGGATAGCCAATAGCTACATGTAGCTAAATAAATTTAAATTTATTAAAATAAAGTAAAATAAAGAGTCTGTTCCCCAGTAGCACTGGCTACATTTCAAGTGCTCAGTAATCCCACATTATCCAAAGTAATCCTACTTTATTGGACCATGCTGATAAAGAATATTTCCATTTTTGCAGAAAGTTCTCTTAGATTAGCCCTGTTCTAGATTCACTTAGACCCAGTTTCCATTCAGTGAACCTGACCTGTAGAGTCTCTGTCTTAACAGCCACACCTCTAATCGCATCTTTGTGGTCTTAAATCAAGTTTCCTTTATGTCATGATGCTAAGATTAATTCCCTTTTCCAGTTCAAGGATTCTTCTTGATTATTGGATTTATTGGGGCGTTCGTGAGGACTATCAGAGAATTGTAGAGTGTAATTCTGGTTGAGCTTTGGATTTGCTATTTTGGTGGCATTTCCAAACTGAACACTAATACATTAAAAATTTTTTTTTAGGTCCCCAGAGGCAAATATTAGACAAATCTTACTATCTTGGGCTTCTTCGGTAGGTTAAATAAAGAAATTTTTTTTTCTACGCATGACCATGAAGTTTTAACTGTGGTACTTATTAAGATGATTAAGTGTCTGTTGATGTCTAAGAATTATTTTATGTTCTAACATAATTGCTGGTTAATTTGGCTGTACTACAAAATAGAGGTGATCATACAGTTAGGCTGAGATTCTAAATTTTATGTATTTGCATGAATGTGAGCTATGTATTTCAAGTTCACTATTTTTCATCTAATGATAAGAATAATCTTTTATGCTTCCTTCACTAATTATGCTGAAGTATATTATTCATAATGTTGAAATGTTACCAGTTACATCTAATAAGAAAGGGAAAATGTTTATACTAACTTATGATGTATTAATTAGTGCACAGCTTTATGTGAGTATTTAGTCAGTTCCTACACATATGGCCTAATTTTAATTAATTCCTAAGCTTTGTTGTATGTCTCTAAGGGTGTAGCCCTAAATTAGGAACGTGTTTCTCCTTCTCTACCTTTTTCTCTTCTCAGATGTCCTACATTCCTGTCTCCATTTTCCCGTATTATTTTATTTTCTTCTTGGCCTGTCATCTATATCTTTTTCCTCTCTTACTTCTGTTCCATTTAATCCATCCTTCTATCAAGCCCTAAAAACTCTATTTTCTTTCTTAGTCCTTGGCTCTTTTGTTTCTCGGTTACCTGGATCTCTTTGATTCTCCAGCTCCTGGATGGCAATAAAGAGAAATGTAGGGGGCCAGCCCGGCGGCTGAGTGCTTAAGTTCGCACACTCCGCTTCAGCAGCCCAAGGTTTCACCAGTTTGGATCCTGGGCACGGACATGGCACTGCTCATCAGGCCGTGCTGAGGCGGCATCCCACGTGCCACAACCAGAGGCACTCACAACTAGAATATACAACTATGTACTGGGGGGCTTTGGGGAGAAGAAGAAGAAAGAAAAGAAGATTGGCAACGATGTTAGCTCAGGTGCCAATGTTAAAAAAAAAAAAGAGAAGTGTAGGTTTTGCCCATCTGCCCTCAAAGCTAGCATCAGTAAAATTAACAGTGAGGCCTTCAGTTGTATAGCATCTCTTGATATCCAGCCACTTTTTATCAAAAGAAGGAAAGGAAGTAGAGCTATTTCTCATCATTGCATTGCCTCTCATCTCGAGGATTTGTGCTTCTGCATGAGAAAATAGTTATAGCTATTTGTGTAATTATTTGACTCTAGAGCAGTAGTTCTCAACTGGCAGTGATTTTGCCCCCCAGGGAACATTTGGCAATTCTTAGAAACATTTTTGGTTGTCACAGCTGGTGTTGGGGGATGTACTAATGGCATCCAGACCAGGGATAGTGGTAAACATCCTACAGTGCACAAGAAACCATCTCCCACCAAAGCATTGTTTAATGACCTAAAATGTCAGTAGTACCGCTCTTGGAGAAACCCCATTCTAGAGGGGAGCAGGAGCTCTGAGGGTAACAGTTAGGCATCTGCTTCTGACTTTAGATTGTACCCGTTTGATCAGGTTTCCATTCTAGTCCTATTTCATCTTTCTCAATGATTAGAGAATCTATGTCAATTTCTTATCATTTGGGATATACCTCATTCCTAATCAAATAAGCCATGAAAATTGTCTTTCTTTTTTTAGCGCAACTTTACAAAACTATTTCTATTATTGTTGCACATTTATGAAAAGTCTGTTTTCTTTGAGAAAGACTCTTTTCTGAATTAGAAGTATTGGTGACTTTCTTATTTCTTTTCATTTAGAAGTAAAATAAGTGAACTTACAACAGAAATTAATAAACTTCAGAAAGAAATAGAAATGTACAATCAAGAGAATTCAGTATATTTGTCATATGAAAAGAGGTGAGTAATTTTGCAGTAAAAATAAATCTTTTTATTATGAGTAACATTTAATGTAATGTTTCTGGAGTTCTATAGTAGGTTTATAGTTATACATAATGTTCATTAATGTTCATCTGCTGATTTATGGATTTATTTTTTGTTTGCAGAGCTGAGACTTTAGCTGTTGAAATCAAAGAGTTCCAAGGACAACTAGCAGACTACAACATGGTATTACTCTTTTCTGAGAGAATTTCATTTGAATATTTTCATTGCTTTTTACCATTTTTAAAAATATATTTACATGACATGGTTATTGCAAAAAAAATGGAAACCTCAGAAAGTGTAGCGATTAAAGTGTCCCTTTGTTTTCTCCCTCATTTCCCTCCCTAGAAATAATTTGGCCTAACAGATTGATATGTATTCTTTGAGTATTTTTTTAAAAGATGCATTTACTTACAAATACAGAAACTCATGTTTTTTTTCTTAACAATGTTAAAATAATAATTTTAGGAGCTGGCCCTGTGGTCTAGTAGTTAAGTTTGTTGTACTCCACTTTGACAGCCTGGGTTCAATTCCCGGGTGCCTACCTACACCGCTTGTCAGTGGCCATGCTGTGGCAGTGACCCACATACAAAATAGAGGAAGATTGGCACAGATGTTAGCTCAGGGCAACTCCTCCTCAAGCAAAAAGAAGATTGGCAACAAATGGTAGCTCAGGGCAGATCTTCCTCACCAGAAAATAAAAAATAAAAATAATTTAAAAAGTGCTAATATTTATTGGGTACTAACAATGTCATTACTTAAAAAAATTTTACATTTCTATGAAGTGTCACCATGGAATTTTAAGAATCTATTTGTTTTGTACACAAATTACCTCCATCCATATATTTCATTCAAAATATAGTATTTGCCTTTTGTCAAAATAGGGTATGTAACATAAACATAGTTCCACTAAGGATGCTTCCTAGTGTGATTTTCAGAAGAAATAATCCCTCAGCAGGCTTAATAACTGCCCCAATCTTTGGGGTGATCTTGGCCCCATGAAAATTTCTACTGACAAAATTTTCTTCCTTCAGACTCCGTGGGTGCTTTAGGCAGCAATAGTGCCTGGACTCAATGAAGAGAAACACTTTTATCTCTCATCTCCTATTAAAAAATAGTGTTACACAAACTAAGAAACATTCTACCATAATGGCTGGGTAAATTATGATATACCTACTTGATGTTGTTATATTGTACTTATAAACAAACTTTTGCTTATTATAGTATATTATAGTTCTCAAATTTGTTGAACATGATCCAAAATGAACATTTTGTAGGGCCTAATATTCAGTGCAGTTTTTTTTAGTAAATGATGTCCTGTTCTAAATATGAGAAAAATCATTTTTTAGAAAATATAAAATGACATTAGATGAAAGGGATTTTTACTTGTACTGGAATGCATTAGGTAAATTACTTAGTATAGAAATATCAATAACATGAAATATGCTGTTTGAAGGTTTAACGAGCTAACACCTGATACAGAGAAAGCACTTAGCTAAGTATCTAACGTATAGTAAGATCTGCATAAATGTTGGGTCTTATTAGCACTTATTATTCATATCACAAGTGAAAATGTGGTATATACTGATGTATATTACATTAGTAAAGCTTAGTCTTTTAGAATCAATTAGACCCAAATAGTTTGCTTGTAGTAGCCTTCCTGTTCAAATTCTTGCTCCACAACTTGCTAAATTTCTTTATCTGCAATATGTGGACAGTAATATCTACTTCATAGAGTAACTGTGAAAATTAAGTGAAGTAATACCTATAATAGACTCAGAACAGCGTCTGGCACAAGGTAACTATGTTAGCTATTGCTTCATTGCCTACTCTTTGAAGTAGGGTTACTAGTGTTCTGTTTGTGCCATACCCTGTGGTTTTTTTTTATTTTTAGAAGACTAAGAAAATCATTTTATATTTTCACTGGTATAAATTTGTAAATCTGTTTTACACCCTTCTCCGAAAAATAAAAAGAGAGAGAGAGATCTGCCCCAAACTTTTGTCTTCTCTAGACCTTGCTTATAAACTCAGACATCTTTTCAGAGCAGGCAGAGCTCTTCAAGGTACAATCTGTAGGAAGAGTAGTTTATTACTACTCACTTTTCCACTCTAAAAATGTAATTTGTTGATTGGCCAAATGCATAGTATATGCTTACTTAGGTAGCTCAGTATTTGTTTTTATCTTAGAATATTTCAAAGTATTAGTGTTTAAATAACCAATTATTTGTAAGATTGAATATCTATATTAGGAAGTATAGAGAAAATTTATGAAGACTAATACAATGTATTTTGTTTGTTTTTTAGTTGGTAGATAAACTTAATACCAATACTGAAATGGAAGAAGTAATGAATGATTACAACATGGTAAGAGCATTTATAAATGTAAGCAATAGATCTACATAGATCATATCCTCCAAAACAAAGCATTTGTTATCTGGAAATAGTTTGATAAAACCTTGTGGACCTTAGAGATAGGTATTTCTCTGATCCTAACTACCACTATTATGGTTGAGTTCCCTTAGTTGCTCTTTTTAAATTTCTTCCTGTTGGTTGGCTCTCCCAATAGGATGCTATAGTGTCTTTCTACAAGGCTGTGTTTGAACTGGTCCCACACTCAGCATTAGTTAGGGAGTCCCATCTACATTTCCTTGTGTATAAACTAGTTTGCAATACTTCTAGTTAAAATTTGCACAAATGGAGCTGAGTACTCAATGGAGATACCATGGCACCTTTACCGAGTTTTATAAGAAAGGTAGAAAAGTAGAAAAAATAATTATCATGCTGCCAGACATAATACTACTTTTGATTGGTAAATGAGAATTTGTGTTCAGTGTTCTTAGATTATTTGGCAGGAAACAATAAAGTGATAGTAGCTAGCTTATTTTGATTATAAACATTTGGAAGAACGTGACATACAATTTATAACTTATATAGCTTATAATTTCTTTACATAATCAAAAACTATTCTATGATAGCATAGAATTTATAAAATCACTCTTTTCTAAATTAGGGTTCTAAAAGCATAATTTAATGAAATTATTCTTAGCTTTCGAACACAAGAGAATTCCCAATTCAAAAAACTATATTTCTAATGCCAAATGTAAAAAGTAGAAACTTCTTTATGTGTTTTGTCACTTATTTGGGATAGGTTCAAATTCTAGGCTGAATATGCACAGATAGTATCAACTAGGAGTACTCAAGTAAAGTCCTGAATGTTTTAAGAATAAAACTTGTACTGGGTCTAAATTCAACATATTACTAATCAACTATTAAAGACCCAAAAATTCTTGAAATTCTGTTCACATAAATTAAGTTTACGTTGGATTATTTGACCGATCACTAGAGAACAGTGAATATTTTTGGTATGAGATTACAGTGTCTGCAAAAAAGACTGTTTCTTTGTATCTGGTGTTGTGGTTTGTTAGATGAAACAAATACTGTATATTTTTAAAACTTTGCATGTGGCATTAGGATTATTATAATAATCTCTCAATGAGTTCATAACCAGAATAACCTTTAAAGAAATAGTTTGGTTTAATGGTAATTTTTTATCACTAATTTCTGTGTTGACTCTTTATTCAGCTTAAAGCTCAAAATGATCGAGAAACACAAAGTATGGATATCATATTTACTGAAAGACAAGCGTAAGTACATCCATTGAGAACTAACAGATTTATAAGTGAGCTGTATTAGATGGTTAACTTTTGAGTCATTTATTTTTTCACACGTTTGCTTGTTTTTTCCTGTGGCATTTTTTATTTAAAAAAGTTGAATATTTGCAATACAAATTTTATTGTTTATACATCTTATCTTCATTTACCATTAAGTACCCAAATCCTATACAAATAAAATTTCTATATAAATTAGATAAGTAAAATTTGTACTTCTAGGAGTTAAAATCTGAGCTAGATAAGAACATCTTCATCTTTACCAATTTTAATTTTAACCTGGGCTTTTTAACTAGTTTGAATTATGAGATTTTAAGCCCCAGTATAGTAAAGGTACATTATCAGTCAGTGGGCTATTTGCTTTATTTCATTATTCAATTATTAATTGATAATTAATAGTTATATTAGTAATCTACATGACAGATTAGATTATATGTGCGTCTTTATATATAACTTGGTTAAAACCAAATACCGAGTAACTTTGACTTTGGTAATACAGTAACTGGCAATGATAGTAATGCCTACAAAGATAATAAGTAGTTGTGATGTAGTTGTCTTAGTCTGTTTGGGTTGCTATAACAAAATACCATAGACTGGGTATCTTATAAGCAATAGGAGTTTATTGCTTACAGTTTCTGAGGCTGGGAAGTCCAAGATTGGGGCACTGACGTAGTCCCATTCTGGTGAAGGCCCCTATCCTGGTTCATACTCGACACCTTCTTGCTGTATCCTCACATGGTGGAAGTTTCTGGGGAGCTCTGTGGAATCTCTTTTATAAGGGCATGAATCCCATTCATGAGGGCTCCACCCTCATGACCTAATCATCTCCCAAAGGCCCTCACCTCCTAATACCATTACCTTTATGGGTTAGGATTTCAACATATGAATTTTGGAGGGACACAAATATTCAGACAATAGCAGTAGTTAACATAATTATTATTTATCAACTTTTTGACCTTAATTAAATATTGTCTAAGGCAATGCAAACATAGAAGATGAGGTATTTTGTACACACACATGCCACACACATTTTTGTCCCAGAAATTTATCAGTATTAATCTCTTTGAGAGCAAGGATAATAATTAGCCAAAATTACCAAAATTGTTTACCACCAAATATACTGTCATGTTACCTATGCATTTGTAGTAAATATTTGATGAAGAATAGGATGTTAAAATATAATAATAAGATATTTGAAAGATAAATGTAATTCTTCTGTTGATTAAAAACCAAAGAATCTCTTTTTCCAACTCTATCATTTGATGCTGCTGTAGAGTACTGTCTTAAAAATTATAAATACTAGAAGTCTCTTCCCTGTAATAGAGAAAATTTTACATTCATGGTGACCACCAGACTCTTACTTGAAAGCTTTCCTTTTTGTTGTTGTTCTGGTTTTAAACCATTTAACAAATATTTGTCATTTGCTGCATATAAAATATGCTCCTAGGTACTTAAAAAGAATAAGAAATAATAAGCTATAGCCCATTGAAGACATTATAGAGTTTAGAACATTTAGGTCCTCATTCATTTCATCATTTATCTATAAAGTTATATAATACCCAGGTCAGATTATAAATATTATATGTACATTTTTTTAGATATTTCATACAAAAAGGTAACTCCCAGATTGTAAGTTGAAGAATATCATAGGTTTTTAGGTCTATTTGGTTCATTTGGTTAAGGAAAATTTTTTAAAATGTGGTATTTTGTCCTGAAAATGTCAGCAGTTTCAAAACTTAATATCTGTAGTTTGTAACTGAGGCTGAGTGAAATAGGTTCTCCTGACCCTTTTAAGCAGAAATTTACTGTTATTTGCAGCGGGAGGATAGATTTATTTCATGTGTTAATTAGATGGCAAATCTCAATAACGAAAGGATCTACTTTGACTCTACACATTCAAAGGGAGCAGGAAATGCCATACCTTGAGAAGGCCGGTGTAAAAAACTTCGGTTTTCATTCTCTTCTCTTTTAGTACGCCATGTAGTGTGGCATGGCTATCTGATTTCTTATGGAACACCTATCATAATAAGTTGGTTATAGTACATAGCCTTAATAGATTACTATAACAATACATAGACACTTGGCTTTAATTCAATTTCACATGCTTTCTTGAACTAATGATTCTCTTCCAATTCTGATATCTACACTTTTCTAGTTCAGTATTAGGCAAAGTTAGTTATCCTTTAAAAACATATGTAATTGTAATTTTTAACCCATTTATTTTCCTTTTTTAGTCAAATATTTGTTGAATACCCAATATTCAATTATAGAGAAATCTTGAATATGAGATTAGATATAGTTCACTCATAATCGTATTTCATTTTACTACATTTCTCAAATATTAATATTTACCTCTTAAGTTAGGAAATTATATTTTGGGAAAGTGATGGATTATTTAGAAAAAGATGCCTCATGTTTCTATAATTATCTTACTCATATTTGAGATATAAAACGATAAAGTGTAATTGATATTATCTATTAGGAAATAATACACATAAAACATTTACATCCTTTATTGAAAATATGTTTCTATAAACACAAGCAGATATACATTATAAATAAGTGACTCAGTTCTTCTGTTTCCTAGGATGTGTCATCCTGAACAGTTTCTATTTTCCTCAGAAGACATTTGAACTGAATTCACTATCGATATAACCTTTAACATGACTGTTCTGCAGAATATAAAATACATTATTTTTAGTTTCTTTTTCCTAAGAAACTACCAAATACATACACATTTTAAAAACTTTATGATGGAGAAATTTGAACATACACAAAAATAAAATAGTGTATTATCCTACTGTGTACTTATCTCCCAGCTTCATCAGCCCATATCTAACTGTGCTCCATCCACACCTGTAGCCACTATTGCCTTCCCTGTATTATGATGAAGAAAGTGTAAAGTATCTATTTCATCCATAAATATATTTCAATGTTTGAGAGATATTCTTTTCTCTAAAAAATATAAATATACTTAATTTCTCCACATATGCAAGGTAAAAGGGATAACTTTTCTCACAGTTTTTAATGCCACTGTTTGCATTAGGATGTTAAAATTATAGTCACTGCCAATTGATTTTAAGGAATTGGCAAATCACTTTAGACTCTTCCTATAATAGTTTTGAGGCCAGTGTTTTCCAAACTGTGTTCTTTGGACCATTGTTGTGCTATCATCTCTTAATGGGCATACATCAAAGGAAGACTAGTTGTCAAGTAAGTTTAGAGAATTCTTTTTTGTTTGTTTTTTTGTTTTTTTTGAGGAAGATTAGCCCTGAGCTAACTCCTGCCAATCCTCCTCTTTTTGCTGAGGGAAGGCTGGCCCTGAGCTCACATCTGTGCCCATCTTCCACTACTTTATATGTGGGACGCCTACCACAGCATGGCTTGGCAAGCAGTGCCATGTCTGCACTGGGGATCCGAACCGGCGAACCCCGAGCCACAGAAGCGAAATGTGCGCACTTAACTGCTGCGCCACTGGGCCAGCTCCAAGTTTAGAGAATATTCAGTACTTTGCTCTTGCAGAGCAGAAAGCAGTTTCGCTTAGTAAAGTCTTAGATAAGTCCTATGATAAAATATCTTGTTTCACTCTGTTTAAACCCGGTAGTTCCTATAGTAGTTCTCTGGTAATTTGACTATATACCTTTTTTTCCTCCTGTAAATACTTCTGAATGTCTCTCTGAAAATTAATGGTCTTGAAAACAGTTTAGAAAACATTGCTCTATCTATAGGATCCCAAACAGCTGTCTGTGGACCAGCTGAACATTCCTCAGTCCCAGCACAGACTCATTTGAATAAAAATCTCCCCAAGAGAGGCAGAAATAAATATTTTTTAAAACAAGATTCATAGATCATTGTGATACTCACTTTGGAAGCCCCCATACTATTCAATTGTAACGATCGTGTATTATGGTGATGGTCTATCTTTATAGCCAAAATCAGTAGTAACTTATTAGAGATTGTGCCTGAACATTTTGCCTGTGCTTTAAATTGCTACTAAATTTTCAGGAAATTTATTGTGCTAATTCAGGAAGCATTTAAAAAAACTATTTTCCAATTCTATGAATTCATTCTATGAGCATAAAATCAATCTTAGTATAGTGTTTGTTTAAGCTGTCTTTGTTTCTCACTTTGACTCATGATATAAATCCAAAAGCTTTGTTTCTTTACCAATTCCAAGCAGTAAAACTTTAATATTATTTAATGTGTATTACATCAAGTATCTGGGCGAATTTGAGAATCAGTTTAATTAATGATTAAAGGCCTTTTAATACTTTTCCTTACTAGTAAGTATGGCCTCCTGAATACTGCTGAGAATAATAATGCTAGTGTTGTAACTGTTAGCTGTCAAGGAGTGTCAGTTACTGTATTTGGATCTACAATTAATATGTTGCTATTAATATGAAAGTCTGCTAGTTTGGTATGTCACATATCAAAATCTCCATACCTAAACTGTGAGTGATATAACAACATATTTTAAAGAATCAAACATTGAAAGAAATTAGTTTTCTTCACATAACTCATGAGTGTCTATATATTTGTCTTCAATAAACCCATCATCATCTACCGCAAATGAATGTAGTTGTTCAAATGTTCCTGCACAGCCTTCAGAGTTTGTATCTGGTATCTGTGAAAGAGAACTTGGATTTCCAGTAAAACCGTCTTCATGGATTTCGGCTTCATGCTCTTCTAGGCGATGATGATTGTAGCTAAGCAGAATATTGTACCATATTGGGCATTTGATAGCCATAAAAATGAGGAGTGAAGTCATCAGTGCAGTGACCACAACACCAACAAGAAAGGCCCAGCTTTTTCCAAGAGGTTCATGTTCTTAAATGGAATAACGAGAGAGAGGCAGTATTTTGTTAAATTGACGAAAATAAAATAACTCCCCAATATTGTTATTAGAAATAAAAGTACATTATAATTTTCTTTAAGCAACAGTTACTAAAACTTCAATAAATAAAGATATTTGATAGTGTGATTGAAGAATACCTTTTTTAAAAATAACTACCCGTCTTTGCAGGTATTTTTTATTCATTCACCTAAGAACATCATTGATTTATACCTATTAAGAATTGTGACTTAACTAGTTAAAATTAAGTCTCAGAGAAGTTAAATAACTTGCATAATGGCATTTGTCTGGTAACTAGCAGAGCGTAGTGTGGGAATCCAGTATTTTGTAAACCTTTTGTCGAGATGAGGAATTGTTCATTTACCTTGTTTCTAGAAATTTAAAATGCAGAAAAATAATGAGAACTACCTCAGTTTATTTCGTATGCTCCCTTCAGCAATATTAATATTCAAAACCAGTACGTTACCTGTTGTTGTTAAGTTGTTCAAAGAGCAATTAAATGTTGAGTTGCTAATGGACTGAAGATGGATATAAAGATCTTCAGATACAAATGAAGGAAATTGTGAGTAGCATTCAGCCTTGTAAGGAACTGTTTTGATACTGTAGCAATTCAGGATATCTGGGTAGCTACACATGGTGATGTTCTCATTATCTAGTAAATCAGAAAGAATAAATTAAGATTTACTATGGAAAATAAGATTCTTATGGTTAACATTTTATAATTATTTTTATCTTGAATTATTTCTTCATTTAAACTGAAAAAAGAACAACAAGAAACAGTTCACCTATTTCTCCCACCCCCCATACCCTGCCCCATGCAACCACCAATCTGGTCTCTGTATCTGTGAGCTTGGTTTTTCTTTTTTTTTAGATTCCACATATGAGAGAGATCATATGTTATTTGTCTTTCTCTGTCTTATTTCACTTAGCATAATGCCCTCGAGGTCCATCCGTGTTGTTGCAAATGGCAAGATTTCATTCTTTTTTATGGCTGAATAACATTCTGTTGTATATATTACCACAGCTTCTTTATCCATTCATTTATCAGTGGAAACTTGGGTTGTTTCCATGTCTTGGCCATTGTAAATAATGCAGCAGTGAACATAAGGGAGCATATATCTCTTTAAATCAGTATTTTCATTTTCTTTGGATAAATACCCGGAAGTGAGATCACTAGGTCATATGGTAGTGCTATGTTTAATTTTCTGAGGACGCTCCATACTGTTTTCCACAGTGGTTGCACCAGTTTACATTCCCCTAACAGTGCACAAGGGTTCCCTTTTCTCCACATTTTTGATACACATATCTCTCATTATTAAAGATATTATAAGAAAGTAACTTTTGTATTTGCCTAGCAACACAATGAGGGAAAGATGCACATTCCTGTTTATTAAGTTACTTTATAAATAGAGTTTGAGTGCAGTATCTGTTTATTATTTAGTTTGTGTTAGTAAAGTCAAGATGTTATAATTAAGATTGTGGTAAAAACATGGATCTCAGGCAGAGCATGGCTTGCAGTTAAGAAAGTAGGGCAACTGTTTTCATCTGCTCTCTCACAGGATATCCTAAGAAAAGGAAGTACTTAAAAAAATTAGTCGTGGGGCCGGCCCTGTGGCCCAGTGGTTAAGTTCAGTGCAGTCTGCTTCGGTGGCCTGGGTTCACAGGGTCAGATCCCAGGCGTGGGCCTACACCACTCATCAGCCACGCTGTGGCAGCAACCCACATATAAAATAGAGGAAGATTGGCACAGATGTTAGCTCAGGGTGAATCTTCCTGAAGCAAAAAGAAAAAAAGAGGAAGATTGGCAACACATGTTAGCTCAGGGCTAATCTTGCTCAGGAAAAAAAAATTAGTCTTAAGTGTTGAAGCCGCTAACTTAATACATGAAGTAACAGTATCATCTCACATATACAGAACATTTAAATTTCTTCTTTTTTTTCTCTGGAGAGGCAGAGGGGAAAGTATCTGTTCAACAGTTACTTCTCAGTGTTTCTTCCTGTTTCTTTCCTTTAAGGAAGGATTTCCCTTCAAGGATTAGTTTCTTTTTCTTTAAAACATGAAATGAAAGACTTTTCTGGGGTGGAACAACCAAAAGTCAATCACATTTTGGTTTTGATTAATTTAAATTCTGATAGCTTACCTAGTGTCACATTCGAAGTGTTCAACCAGTTCTGCAAATTCAAGAGACTACAAGAGCAGTTCCATGGATTTCCATATAAAATTATTAATTCCAGATGAAACAGTTGTGGTACATCAAAATAGCTTAACAAATTGGCTTGCAGATTCAGAAGTTTCAGGTTTTTTAGAGGCACAAATATATCAGGATTCAGTTGTAATATTTTGTTTTGGCAGAGATGTAACTGTTTTAGTTTATTTAAGCCTGTAAATGCACCCTGTTGAATTACGTGGATGGAATTTCTACAAATATTTAAAATTTCTAGATTGGAGAGGTTACTAAAACTATTATTATCTAAGATAGCAACATTGTTCTCCATCAAATAGAGCTCAGTGAGTAAAAAATAAGTCTGTAGAACACTCGTGTCTGTAACATTCAGAGTAATTTGGTTATAACTGAGATCAAGAATAGTAACGTTTTCATTGATATCCGCTGGAATCAAAGAATAATTCTTTTCAGTGAAATTACATTTGACTTCCTAAAAAAGAAACAAATTAGAAATACATTAATCAGGGAAAATACTAACAGAATTTCCCAAATTTTCATATCTAGGCAAATAGACATTAGGAGGAAATAGTTTTAGAAAAAAATCTACTATCTAATCTGGTGTTAAAGGGTGAAAAAGGTAAAGCAAATACTCTTCTTTCATTATTGAGATGAAATACTGAGGATTAAGGAAATTCTGATACCTATAATTGAGCAAGGAGATTCTAGTTTGTCATTCGGATATCTCCCAACTGTTATTACATCACAGAAAGAAAGAATATTGGTATATTCCCATTTTACATGTGGAAACACATGGTAATAATTCTGTTAACTTATTTAGTATTTCAAAGTGCAAGATTGACATTTATAATAAGGAAACTATTTTAAAATATGTAATTTTTAAAAAATCAGCAAGGCTATCAACACTACACCTAGGGCTATTAAATAATTAAGAAATAATACTCATAGGGTTAACAGCTCAAAGTTTGGTGTTTTAAAAGGAAATATTTATCTTATAACAGAAATTGAGCCATGTATTGAATTTAAAGACCCAGGCAACATGAAGAAGTGCTTTCCTGGTGCGGATATAGATGCAAAGAAGTAGTTCTTCTTTTGATTCTTTTTGCAGTTGAAATGTCCTGCTGAAAATAATAATAAACACAACAATAATTTTCCTCGTAAATATGTGATTTAAAAGAAAGTTTCCATCATTTTAAAGTGTGGTTTTTTATGTCTTGAAACTAATCTCTGATTTTATAGTGAAAATTTACAGATTTCTCCTTAATCAACTTTTAAAGAACTCGGTTTTGGAGCTGGCCTGGTGGCGCAGCGGTTAAGTTCACACGTTCTGCTTCAGTGGCCCGGGGTTCGCTGGTTCGGATCCCGGGTGCAGACATGGCACTGCTTGGCAAGCCATGCTGTGGTAGGCATCCCACATATAAAGTGGAGGAAGTTGGGCATGGATGTTAGCTCAGGGTCAGTCTTCCTCAGCAAAAAGAGGAGGATTGGCAGCAGATGTTAGCTCAGGGCTAATCTTCTTCAAAAAAAAAAACTTGGTTTAAAAAAATGAAGACTGCTTTTGGCAAATTAGAATCTGGCTCAGTGATCACAGGTTTTGAATATACACAGCTAATTAAAGAGTTAGTTTTGATACCTTGGATTTTTTTTTGCTTCCTTTTATTGCCTTAGGATATTTTGCTAAATGTACACAAAGTGTACCTTTGAAAATATTTTCACTACCTTGATTGTAAAAACTTACTGTTTGAGAAGTCAGGCTTTCGTCTGATAATAGCACAGAGAGGGGCCAAAACAAGATCATGATGCACATGATTTTCATTTCGCAGGCCTGATAGAAAAGAGAGTATTTTCATCTCAGTAAGAGACTAGAACTTTTGAGATTATCGAGGACATTTTGATTTCTTTTTTTCTCCTTTTAAATCTCTGTTTTCTTAAAATAATAGAAAATGTGAAGCAAGTACATGTCTTTCACCCTCCATGCACTCTCATCTTAACAAACCAAAAAGCTCCTGTGGAGGATGAAAGACAATATTTTTTAGGATATCTCATTAGTTCCTGGATCTATTGAAAGGAACTTTAAACCAATTGAAGTAGTTGTACATTTTTAATATATGTGCACAAAAGAAAGTCCAGAAGAATATATATTTATGTATATATACATGTTTAAGTATTTGCTTACATTGCTACTTTTTGATTTTTCAATGTTAGACATTATCCATTGGTGTTATCCGTTGACTTCCAACTGTGGGAGATGAGAGTCTCCAGCTCTATTTCAGACTCTCTACCTTCATCTCCAGCACATCAAATATACACTTCTCCTCTCTTCTTCCTCCAAACGTAGTTACTTGTAATTTTGGTTAGATGAGTGTTCAGTGTCTATACTATCACAAATGTGTAAACGCTGTCTATGAATGAGCCGTGTAACAGGATTACTTTTCCATTCCTGCACACTTTTTCTCTCCAAATTAATCTATGTGCACATATATTATTATTATATGTACTGTTAATTAATATATGTACTGTTTTTTTATAGGCTTAGTTTTGTTTTTTTTCATGAGTTTACACCTAGACTCTCCCTTAGCAAATCTCTCAATAGTTTATGCATATTAAGTCTTTAACCTTTTCATTGTCTTAACGAAGTCTCTCCCAGAGCCTGCTGCCCTGCTCGAACCCAGATGAGCTGGTCCTAGGCCTCCACACATCCAACTTCCACACACCTTCCACTCTCACGTAACGATCCCGTTTGCCTTTGTTCCTGGGTTCCTGTTTTCTAGAATGCCTGTCTTGGATTGCTGCCCTTTTTTAATGGAGCTTCTTGCAGTAGCCTTCTGAGAAGGTCTATAGAAGGGAAATTTTTTCAAGCTTTGAAAGATAATTTGGCTAAAAATAGAATTCTAAGTAGAAAATAATTTTTCCTCAAAATATTGATAACATTGCCCCATTGTCTTTGGGTTTCTGGTATTACTGTTCAGAACTGTGATGCTGTGCCATTCTAATACGTTATCCTTTTATGTAACTTGCCTCCTCTTAACCCCTCCAACTTTCAAAATCAATATTTTGAAATTTTATGATCTTTTGTGAGAGTCTGTTTTCATTCATGAAACTCGGTACCGGGTAGGTGCTTTCAATCTGGAAACTATGTCCCTCAGTTCTGGGAAATTTTCTGAATTATTTCATTGATGATATTGATAATTTTCTTACTCTTTTTTTTTTTTTTTTTTTTTTAATCTCACTTCTCCTTCTTGAACTACTTTAATTGGGTGTTAGATCTCCTGGAAGGATTTTCTAATTTTTTATCTTTGCTCTCCTACATTTCATCTCTGTGAGTTTTTGCTCTGCTTTCTGGGAGATATCCTCAACTTTATCTTCAAATCTTCCATTAAAGTTTCCTTTTTTCCTGTCGTCTTTTTAATTCTAAGAGCTCTTTTGCTCTCTGAAAATTTTCTTGGCTAATATACTGTGGCATGAATGTATTATCTTTTGTTGTTATTTCTTCTTGTATCTTTTGTTGTTTTCTTTTTCCTTGAATAGCCTCTGTGTCCTCAGGCTGTGCTTTTCCAGTTTATTTTGGTCAGTATCCTTTATATTAGAGGCTTTCTTTCTTCATTATCTGTTAATATTTGGTCTAGGACTTACATATAAGAGTGAGAAACAAAAAAGTGAATTGGAAACTGTGCATTTGTGTGGATCTCATTAACTTCAGACCTTACTATAGAGTGAGCTTGCTTTATTGTTTTCTTGGGGAATCCCTGAATGTCATTGTCTTTAGATCCTTTCCCAGGGCTGGTTGGATTCCCCAAAATGACTTTTCTAATCTACTGTCTGAACAGATAAGGCCAGGTGGCCAGCATCCTGAGAGCTGAGTGGCAAAAAAGGTGCATTTATCTCAAAACTTAGTGTGTAAACTTTAACTTCCTCTCCCTGTTTTCAGCATAGCATCCCTGCACTCACTTGTGCCTAGTGCCCACATTGTTACTTTCCATTTAGTCATTTTATTCATAAGCTTGATGTTTCTTGTTTTTATCTCTGCTTTCTTAAAGTCAACATTAGAAACTATGGCGCAAACAAATGAGCTGTTTGAAAGGAATGAATGTATCCTGTTATTAGCATCCTTAGTGGTTTTCTAAAATGTAGACATTTGAGCCTTCTTACAGCTTTTGTTGCAGTTAGTTACTTGTGATTTTTAAGGAGAAGTTTGTTCTATCAGAGCAGGAAATAGAAAACTACTCAGAATAAGCAAGACTCATTTTGAGTTACTGAAGTCTGTTGCCTCGTTAGCAATGACCAACTTACTGTTATTTCACTACTGGCCTATTCTGGTTAACTTCCTCGTTGCCTTCGGTTTGTTGATCTATTTATGCTTATTCCCCTTCAACTTTCTCCTTCTTCATAGTTAAATCAAGTTTGTTAGAAAAAGCTACTGTTCCTCATCAATTTTACAACTTGGATGTAGATCATAATAGCATCTCTTTTAGAGTCAGAAATTCATTCAAGCTCTCACTTATTTCAGACTATTTCCCACGAAAGGGCATCATTAAACCCATGTTCAGTGGTCTCCAGGAATGAGTATGCAGCCGCTGCAATGGCTTGTTTCAGTAGTTCTCTGTGGTATAGTGAAGTTCTTACTGATGTATCTGGTAGGGTGCAGATGTGGGTAAGGTGGTGAGTAAGGAGAAGTGCTGTTTTTTCAGAAATAAATAGGATAGGGATCACTAAAGGAAGCAAACAGACTGCAAACAAAATTAAGAGTTGCCATGGAATAGAAGCAGCTGAGGAAGGTTCTGGAGATCAGGCAGGGCTGTGAGCCTGTGAGGAAATGGAGGCAGGATTGTCTTGTAGACATTATCTTTATCATCTATTTAATACTAATAATTGTGTTCTCTAGTGTGCTAAAGGAAATAAAATTATAAGGATTAGAAAAGGAATCTTTTTTAAATTTCTCTGTGGTAAATTTTGGAGTTAGAAGCAGTATATACTCAGAGCTTGAGGTAGATTCTGTACAAGAAAGCATTCAACAGATCTAAAGCATTATTAAGTCTAAGGCTGTGAAATGTGTTGAGTGAGCCACACAGTCTGTGGCACTTTTCATATATTTGTGTGTCTCTTGAGAGGGGAAAGATTGAGAGAGGGAGTTGATGTTGACCATCACGACACTGAATAGATAAATCCTTTAGACAACAACATTTGCTAGCATTATTGACTATCCTGAAGAAATCAGATTGGCAGAAAGGCTAGTCATTAGGTTATGCAGGAATTGTCCTAAGCCAATTTACCCTATTTGGAAAGTTTCTTTAAAAAAAGAAAACAACTATTATTGCTTTTTTCTCTCTTTGAAATTTTTTCTCTATTTGAAATTTATTTTGAGATGATATTTGCATTTGAATTTAGTGATAAAAAATCGAGAACAAATGGAATATCACTTTTCTTTTAATTATTTCACAAAATTAAGTGCCTTTTTACATAGCCTACAATGTACATTATAGAAAAAAACTTTACAGAAAAGGAAATGGTAGATATTGAAAAAGAAACAATGTTCTTAGTACAGTTTCAACTCCAAGTTCCTTAGGAGTTTTTGATTATTTACTTCATATGACTGTTATATACCATGATGTTAAAAGATGCTGCAGTTATTTTGGTTTTGTTACATAAAATGTATGTATAGTTTTGCCGTTAAATATTTTAGATATTTATGCCAGAATTCAGTGTATTTGGAATAATATGTTAATAAGTCACGATTAACTTCACTCTTGTAATTAAATGTTTTATAGATTTTTTTTGCAAATTTTAAAACTTTCATAATGGAAACTTCCAAGGAAAAAAACCCCTGTGTAAGGAGAATAGTCCTTGCCCGGTTTCAACAGTTGTTAACAGGTGGCCAGTCTTTTTTCATCTTACAAATTTGTTTTTAAATTAATGTCACTTCAAAATGCTCTGTTATTAACATATTACAAAATAAAAAGATCTTATAAATTTGATTCGCAAGATGAAACCTTTTTTCCCCAAAGGAAAATCATTACTGTATATTACATTATAACTTTATTTGGGAAAGATTTTTTTGGCTATGTTCCAGGTTTATATTTTCTAAGGTAGATTGTGTGAAAATGTAATCATATTTTCTGCTCTTTCATCACTTATTAAAGGCAAAGATTTTTCTACAGAATTGAATATGATTTTTTTAAAATTCAACAACAACCACCAAACCTGTACATATATAGGATCTTACCTTTACTTTTTTCTTTTGTCTCGGAGGCTAGCGTGCTAAGGAATCTATTCTGTTTCTTCTCCGCCATTAAAAAAAAGTATGTCATGTGATTGCATTTCACTTTGTTTTAACCTTTGTACCCAAGGTTCAAAAAAAAAAGTGATTTAAAAAAAAGTTAGACCTCCTTAGCAAAAGATTGACTAGAAGAAAAATTTCTTAACGTCATCTTTGACTTTTTTAGTGTAACAAGTAAGGTGGTTTGCTTAAACTTTGTGTTTCTTAATTACTGTTGAAAAATTTAAATATTAACAAATTTACTTTGTGAGTTAAGATATATAATAATTGAGACTGTATACTTTGAAAGAAATATTGCTAGGGTGATTTAAGTGTTAGTCCTAAAAGTATTTTGTGTTTAGTAAGATTTAAGTTGAAAAGATACCACCAACTTTTGTATTCCACTGAGTTTCAACTTTGTTGTTTACTCATTTTTATGACACTGCCATTGGTGGTTTTACTGCTAAGTTATAACAGGAGCAAAGTACTCAAAGCATAAAAGACTTGACACTTGGCCATTATGTGGCCTTAAAAAAATCGGTTTCCTTCCTTGTGCTGTAACTTCCCCTCTGTAAAATGGAACACCGTACAATGTTAGTTCCCATCTAACTACAGTAGTCATACCAGGCAAAAAAACATGGTTAAGATTCACTGTTGGTAGTGAATAATCGTGGAGTTCAGAATGAGTTAGTTCCAAAAGGTTTACTCCTCTGGGCCTCAGTATCCTTAATCTATAAAACAAAGAGATTGAAACAGATGATCTTTTCTGCTTGAAAGTCATGTGAGCCCACATCCCATATAAATTGTAGCAGCAGCAAACACATTTGTTATACTATAGTCTGGAGGTTCAAATTGAAGATGTCACTCCCTGTCCAACAGTGAGACAGAAATAAATAGAAATTCCAGGTTGTCTGTTTCTTTATCTTCGTCTTTTATTTGGTTATTATGAGATGTTGTTTATAGGAAAATTTCTGAGTTCAGGTTATCTTATTCTGGTAGTAGGGTATGAATGTGGAAAGAGTATGTGGTGGTATGTGGATCTGTAGGGCTTGGCTAGTGATTGTGAAAACTGTAGAAGTTGACATCTATGCATGAGATTAAATAGTACAATAATCATGTTTTTAAATTCAAAATAGAAATTTATGATATTGGGACTGAAAATTTTTCTTCAAGCAAGCTTTTTATCTGTAAATCTTGAAGTATTTTCACAATAACTAGCTTCTTATCTCTATTTTTTTTCAGAATTTTTCTCTACCCTATTGATAATTGACCTTACATAGGTAATAAGTGACACATCACTAGTATTTCTTGTGATCATATGATAAAGATGATTGATGTTTGTAATTAACTTCACTACTAGTACTTTCATATGATTATACTTGAATTGTTTCTGTTATGTGTTTAGGGAAATTAATTTATTATTTTGCAGTACTAAAATATAGTTGATAATTTGTGGAATACCAGCTTTAATTAAAGCAGTAGATAAAAGGGAATTTAAACAAAATGTATTATTAATCTAAATTTTATCAGATTGCAATATAGGTCTCCCTACTTCCCACTTGAGTCAGAACTGTGTTACTTTGTGTGATTTACAGGGTAAACTTCCATACAAGATTTTCATCTGTGGCCAAAAGATGTTTGAAAACTACTGTTCTAAAATTTACCTATCTTAATTGTCTTGAGGGCATGATAACAAAAAGTGTAAATACATCTTCATATGTAAAAGGCTGTAAGGATTTTCTTTGATAATCTTGGTGTTTTCTTATAAGAGAATAGAGTAAAATGGAGAGTAAGGAAATAGAAGGATTTGAGGATTGAGAGGAGGAAGACGTATGTTTATGCTAATAGATACAAATTTTGTACAGGTCAAGTAGAAGTTTTTTGTACATCTATAAGGACTTTTAAATCACAAACTATGGTTGAATAACTTTAAGTAGTCTATTTAATTGAGACCGGGACCTGAGTAAAATTAATTGATGTTTTTTTCCCTCAATATAGTAAGAGGAATATTGTGTACTTTCAATTTCAGGAAGGAAAAACAAATTAGAAGTGTAGAAGAAGAAATTGAACAGGAAAAACAAGCAGCAGATGGCATTATCAAAAATATGTCTCCTGAAAAGCAAGTCAAATACATGGAAATGAAAACAACAAATGAAAAATTGTTGCAGGTAACACTAATTACTACTCTGTGTCAAGCATATAGCAGTCTTGCTACTAAACATGTGGTCTGAAGATGGGCAGCATCAGCATCCCCTGGGAGCTTGACTAGACCTGCTGATCAGAGTCTTCATTTTGTCAGGATGCCCAGATGATTCGTATGGACATTTAAATTTGAGAAGCACTCATCTAGAAAACTTCATTTTCTTATGCTGTACAATTACCTAGCTTTTATATTATTTGTTCAGTTCTGTGCATCCTTTATTTTTGCCTGTCATAAAGACACATGAAAATACTTTTTAATGAACTTTTAATGGAAACATTTAAAAAGCTCTTATATGCCAGAGCCATATGGATATTTACTTTCCTTCCTTTTCTTCTTGCCTAATAAGCAGCAAATCTTTTACCTATTATGTCCTTGATTTGAACCAGTATTGCTTCCCAATCATGGGGTTTAAATAAGCAATTTGGGTGCCTGCTGAAGGGTTATTAGAAATTCTCCCAACATGCAGTCATGGTGCCCTTTCATGCCCAGCTGTCCCTTAACCGGTTAACGGAGAATTAATCCCCACAGATGCCAATGATGAATGTATTTCTAGTTTCTCAGATGGTCCTTCGTTGATGATTTAATAGAACTTGTTATTTTAGACAGGATTTATAAGATACAATGAAACATTAAAGAGTATTATGGAAGTGTCAGAATACTATCAAAATGTAGTTAATCTTACAGAGGGGTTTTTGAATGAGTTATCAGTTCAAGGGTCTTATCCCTAGGAGTGAGCCATGTAACGTGCTATAGGTCTTGACCCTTAAAGAGATTACATAAAAAAACAGTAAAACATGATTAAAAATCAAAATTAAAAATCATAACTTTAGGGGCCAGCCTGGTGGCATAGTAGTTAAGATCGTGTGTTCTGCTTTGGCGGCCTGGGGTTCACAGGTTTGGATCCTGATCACAGACCAAGCCATGCTGTGGCAGCATCCCACATGAAATGGAAGATTGGCACAGATGTTAACTCAGCAACAATCTTCCTCAAGCAAAAAGAGGAAGGTTGGCAACAGATGTTAGCTCTGGGCCAGTCTTCCTCAAAAAAAAAAATCGTAACTTTAAACAATGACATCACTAATTTAAAGGCTTCTGATATTTAATATCCTCAGAACACAGTGATGATTCACTGTGTAAAGGTCTAGCTACCTATGACAAGCTCATGAAGTATTTTTAAAGGTAGATCATGGCAGTTTTTAGGAATAGTGAAAGAAATTGGCAAAAATAGAAATAATGAATGTTAATAAATTCTAGTCACATCACGAGATATGGATTGAAGATCTTTACTTTGTCACATCCATATTTGAAATGTTGAGAAACAGAGAAACAAATTATTCTTTTTTTGCAGAGGAAGATTCACCCTGAGCTAACATCTTCTGCCAGTCTTCCTCTTTTTGTATGTGAGCCGCTGCCACAGCATGGTCACTGACAGAAGAGTGGTGTAGGTCCCTGCCTGGGAACCAAACCTGGGCCACCTAAGTGAAGCGCACTGAATTTAACCACTAGGGCACCAGGGCTGGCCCAGAAACAAATTGTTCTTGATGTAACTTGCATATGCTTTTACTTTTTTTCCTTCTTCTTAGGAACTAGATACACTTCAGCAACAACTAGATTCACTGAACATGAAAAAAGAGAGTCTGGAAGCTGTAAGTATAAAATCAAATAAGGGTTCTCATAGTACTCAGCTACAAAAGATAATTCAGCTAAATATATTAATGGAACTCGTTTAGGTGCATATTTATTTAGCAGTTTACTAACAGGCACATATTAATGTTTTCCTCATTCAGGACCACGAATACCCTACTTTTAGTAAGAAATTAGATTCAATTATTGAGTACCTACTGTAAACAAAAGAAATCATTCTGCCCTGCTGGGGCGTGCAAGATCTAATGGTAGTTTAAAGACATGAACAAGGGACTAAAAAGAAATGAAGGAGAGAGATCAGTTAATCACTTTAAAGGTGTAGAAGCTTGCATTTGTTTTCTTACTTGTTTATTTAAAGCAATTTTAATTCACAAAACAAAACATGTTTATAATAAAATAAATGAAAGTAAAAATGCCTGTTTCTTTACTCTTTTTCCAGACAGAACAACTCTTACATTTATTGAGTACTTGCTATGTGCTTTTTTCAGCTCTTTACATATACCACCAGCATTGTTATTTATTCTTCACAACAATTCTGTAATCCTATCTTGGTTTTACTATCTTGGAAAACCTCAAGTGGGATTCACACCTGATCCACTGTCTGCAGCTTGTTTTTTGTTTTGTTTTTTTCTTTTTTCCACCTAGCATTCTCTCTGGAATGTCTGTTCACATCAGCTCTTAGAGATCTTCCCCAATGTTTAATTACTACTTTGTATTACATCGAATGACAGTAACACAGCCTTGTAGATGAATAGGCTGTTTATAGTTTTGGGGGGATTATAAACAATGCTGCAGTGAAGACATACATTTTGTGCAAAATTATATGAGTATATCTTAAGATGGATTTCTTGCAATGGGTCAAAAGGTATACACTTTAAAAATGTTATGAGTTTGCCAAATTGCCTTCCAAAAAGGTGGTTGCATTTTCTCCTCCTAGACTCAGTGTATGAATGCCTGTTATCCCCTGCATTCATGAACAGCAAGCATTACCCACCTTTTCCATTTGTGCTAGTTTAACAGGTAAAAATTACTGTCTCGTTTTAATTTTCATTTATTTACACCTGAAGTTGAGGATCTCTTTAGATATTTGTTGGGCAATGTATTTTGTTCTGTGAACTGTCTTCTCATGTCCTTTGCACTTCACTCTACTGTCTGTACTTGAGATCTTGCTTGCCTTTCCTGATTCCCTGTGGATTCAGGTAGATATCATGATGATAGGGTTAGTGACAAGATTGCTGTCACCCAGCATGCAAAAGAAATAAACATGAGTATTTTGTAAACATTCTTTTAGAAATTTGTTATCGAAAAAAAATAGTTTGCTTAAAAATATTAAGATGGTTTTCTGTATCAGATTGTCCACATGTGAGTACACATAATTTTTGTTTTCTTGAATCTCATTGGTGATAGAAACATGCTTCAGGGAATAAGGACCACATTTAGTATTAACAGAGGCAGCTTGAAGAATTCCTCACTATCTTTTTTAGGGTGTGTGGGAGAGTCAAGTCTTATTTCACTTGGCAAATTTAGTTTCCATAGGAAGAAGTCTAAGCTATACCCCTGGTTTAGTGTTTGTGTTGATGCCACTCTTCTTTGGCATCATTGCAACCCTAAAATAACTTGAATTTTTACAAAGATACAGTATTCTCAAATCAAGAAAGTATAAGTCACTACTAATTCTATTTAATTTTTGCCAGATTCCTCATTTTGGAGGGGGCGTGGACTTGTTCTTCAAGAATATATTATGTCAAATATTAGTCAGCTAGTATTTATTGAGCATCCACTGTGTGCTCACTGCTGAGCTAAGTATTACTTATGCATTTCACAGGGGTGTGATAAAGTCAGGTGAAGGATCAATATGAGCTTGAGTCTTAAGGAACAGTTTTATCAAGATGTAGTTTGAATGAGTCTTTAGGAGGGTTAAGCAGAAGGAAGAGGAAGATACTCTGAAAAGGAATACCTCAAATATCTGTGTTTCTCCTGTGTGTGTTTTCCTGTTTTGCCTTTTTAGCTGAAGCTGATCCACTACATGAGCTCTGTAACCATTTGCCTATGGACTTTCAAATATTTCCTATTGTTCACTTTTTCATCTTTTAAAGATTTGTTCTCTTTTGCTTTCAAAAAAGATGAGGTCTTCCCTCTTAAAAATCTGGTCTTATTCATACTGTGGGCCTCGTTTCAGATATCATTGTTGACTTAGAAAAGTTATTTAGATCCAGATACTCAGTTTCCTCATCTGTAAAACAGAGGTGATAGTACTCTCTTCTAGAGTTGCTTTAGACAGAGTGTATAAAAAACATGGAATATGGTGCCTGCTCCATAAGTAACAGCTTCAGATGTCATTTCCTTCCTCCTCCCCCTCCCCCTCATCACCACCAACATCCCTAGCTCTTTTGGTTATCTAATAAAGTTGTCACCTCCCTTATTTTCTCTCTGTGAAAGTAGAACAGTGGTGAATACGTAGTAACAGTTCTACTCGTGTGTGTTAGTTTCCTAGCACTGCTGTAGTTAAGTACCGGAAACTGCATGGCTTAAAACAACAGCCATTTTCTCACGGTTCTAGAGGCCAGAAGTCTAAAATCAGGGTGTTGGCAGAGCCATGCTGTTTCTGAGACTCTGGGTAGAATCCTTCCTTGCCTCTTTCTAGCTTCCAGTGGTGGCCATCAATCCTTGGCTTTTGTTCCTTGACTTACAGCTGCATCACTTCCGTCTCTGCCTGTGTCATCACATGGCGTTCTCCTTCTGTGTCTCTGTCTGTATCTTATCTCTTCTTATAAGGACACCAGTCATACTGGATTAGGGTCTACCCTAATGACCTCATTTTAACTTGACTAACTCTGCAAAGACCTCATTTCCAAATTAGATCACATTCACAGGTATTAGACCTTAGGACTTCAACATATGTTTTTAGGGGACAGTATTCAGCCCATAACTTTGTGGGAGTGTGTATATGACCCATTCAGGGGAAGATATCTTCCCTCTAGAGATCAGTTCTTTGGACGTGGAATTGGATATTGTGGGTAAAGTTGTGCATACGTTGTGACATTTTCTTTGTTATCTTTCCATTGGTAGAGATGTCCTGTGTTTTTTCAGGTCTTATATTTAGAAAATAAAATAAGTTAAGATTATCATCTTCTTGTGAATCTTAGACTGAAAATAGCTTATGAAAGTATACAGGAATTTATTTTTTTTCTTCTAGTTTAGGAATGTGCTTTATAGCATTTAAAGATGCTGGTGGTTTAAAATTTGTGCTTATTCTTGTAAACCGAAACCTATTTGGTAATAGTTTTAGATAAAATGCTAATTAAATGTTTCCTCCAGGAAATAGCACACTCCCAGGTAAAACAGGAGGCTGTATTGCTGCATGAAAAGCTTTATGAGTTGGAGTCCCATCGAGATCAAATGATTGCGGAAGACAAAAGCATGGGATCTCCGATGGAAGAGAGAGAGAGATTACTTAAGCAGGTAGGAGAAACAAACATACTTATTTTAATATGTCAGCATTTGGTAAATGTGTTGATTTGTTTGATTTAAGGCATATGAATTGAACCGAAAGCCACTAAGTTTATTGTCTTAAAAAACAGTGAAAGGTGAGCTTCATCAAATTCATATGAACTACTTGACCAAGAAAATCTAAGTGAAAATAATTTCTCACGTGAACTGTTTTTTAATTTAAATATTAATTTTATGAGGTATTTGTACATATTTTGGCCATTTTTTTCTTTTGGATCCTTATGAGGAAAAATTGTGTGGAATTAAAATAGCCTGTGAAATCACAATGTGTCACAAGGTCGTGTCACATGTATTCAGTAGCTTTCTTGCTACCCCAAGACTGACTTTAACTTAGTACTGAGTTATCACTAGCTTATTGTTTATCCTGAAACACCCTAACTTTAGGGCCCTTAGGAGAAACGTGTATCTATTTGGAAACAGCTTCAGTCAAGAACCTACAAATGGGACTCCTTCGTGATCTTAGATTGAACCCAATGGGTTTGGAAAAACCTTAGGGATCAACTCAGGAGCTATTTAAGTATTAGAATCATTCTAGAAAGGTGTTAAAATCTAGAATCTCTGAAGTTCTTTAGAAAGAGGTTATTGGAGGCAGAGGAGGAGCGAGTGATCCTGGGATAGGATTGTCAGATAAAGTACAGAATGACTAGTTAAAATTGAATTTCAGATAAGCAATGACTATTCTTTTAGAATAAGTGTATATAGAAGGATAAGTATATTCCAAATATTACATGGTATATACGTATCCTAAACGTTATTCATTGTTTTCTGAAATTCAGATGTAACAGGGAATGCTAAATCTGGCAACCCAACCTTGTGTGTGTCGGGGCTAGGGGAGGAGACAGTCTTAGAAATACTAGATGTTTATGTAAACTGATCCAGGCCTGAAGGGCTGTTAACCTCATGGTGCCATGTGGATAGGTATGGGTATATCAGTCAGCACCCTTCCTTTGAGGAAGAGGGAAAAAGATCTGTGAATAGTTCCTTAGTTATGTTCCTGTTAACTTCAAAGGTTGAATTTTAAGAAATAAGTTTCAAGAGACTAGATTTGACATTTTAGTACAACATACCTTAGAAGGATATTCTCTGTAAGATAGCCTTACGATGAGTCATTCTTGAAATACTGTTTTCTTTTTGTGCCTTTATAGGTTAAAGAAGATAATCAGGAAATAGCCAGCATGGAGCGACAGTAAGTACATTTACACTAGGACGTTTACATCCATTTCTCATCTTTTAAATTACATTCTAAGTGTACAAGAGGTGCATGTTACAGTTGTTTTTTCTCTGGTTCACACTGATAATATTGATGCAGCTTTAAATATTCTTTGAAAGTTTAGTTAGGAGCCATGACATAATATAATTACTTTTCAAAAACAGCTTTATTAAAGAGATAATACATACCATACAATTCACATATTTAAAGTGTGAAATTCAGAAGTTTTTAGTGTATTGTCATGCAACCATCACCTCAGTCCATCACCTCAGTCAGTTTTAGAATAGTTCAGTCACCCTAATAAGACCCCATACTTCTTAACCATCACCCCTCTCATCCTCACCCCTCCCCGCCCCCACCCGGCCCATTCCTAGGTAACCACTCTACTTTATGTCTCTGTAGATTGGCCTGTTCTGGACATTTCATATAAATGGAAGCATATACTATGGGTCCAATGTGTTTGAATTCTTTCACTTAGCATAATGTTTTTAAGGTTCATTTGTGTTGTAGCATGGATCAGTATTTAATTTCTTTTTATTGCCAAATAATATTCCATTGTGTGAATATACCATATTTATTTATCAGTTCATCAATTGATGGACATTTGGATTGTTTTCGGTTTTTTGGCTATGATGGATCATGCTAGTATGAACAGTCATGTACAAGTTTTTATGTGGACATGTGTTTTCACTTCTCTTGGGTATATACCTCGGAGTAGAATTGCTGGCTCATATATTTAACTCTACATTTACTTTTTGAGGAACCGCCAGACTATTTTCCAAAGCAGCTGCACCATTTTACATTTCCATCACCAGTGGATAAGGGTTCTAATTTCTCCGTGTCCTCACCAACATTTGTTGTTGTCTGTCTTTTTTGATTATAGCCATCCTAATGGGTGTGAAGTGGTATCTCAATATGGTTCTGATGTGCATTTCCCTAATGGTTAATGATGCTCAACTTCTTTACCTGTGCTTATTGGCCATATGTATATCTTTTGGAGAAATGTCTGTTCAGCTCCTTTGCCCACTTTTTAATTGGGTTACTTATCTTTTATTTTTGAATTTTATACATTCTAGATACAAGTCTCTTATCAGATAAATAATTTGCAAAATTTTTCTCCTATTCTATGGGTTGTCTTTTCACTTTGTTGATGGTTCCTATGAAGCACAAAGGTTTTAAATTTTGATGATGTCCAGCTTATGTATTTTTTCTTTTGTTTCTTATGCTTTTGATGTCATATCTAAGAAACCAATGCCTATGCAAGGTCACGAAGATTTATGCCTATATTTCATTCTAAGAGTTTTATAGTTTAGCTCTTACATTTAGATCTGTGATCCAATTTGAGTTAACTTTTGTATATGTATGTGTATATTTCCGGTTGTTGTAGCACCATTTGTTGAAATATTCTTTCAACAAGTGTTATTTCATGTTCTTTCCCTATTTTATTGTCTTGGCACCTTTCTCAAAAATCAGTTGTATGTAGATACAGGGTCTTATTTCTGGACTCACAGTTCTATTCCATTGCTATATATGTCTATCCTTATTCTACTAGCACACTGTCTTGATTACTGTAGCTTTGTAATAAGTTCAACTGCTTTTTGTTAAAATTTTAACCCATGTAATCTTTTGTCAATGGAATTTTCTCTTATTTTCTAATTTTTGAGACTAATTTGCCAACTTAGTTAAGTTTATATAAACCTACAGAAATAAAGTTGCTAAAGATTTTTCACTTTCTTAATATTGCAAGTCAAGTTCAAAAGAAGGTTGGGGGAGGGTCTCTTGTTGAAGTCAGGTATCCTAACATTCTCAGGGTATACTTATACTCCAAATAAGAATCATGAAAGAAGATCTAGAAAAGATTTTTCCTTCTAAATTGGTATTATTGTCCTCAGAATAGGGCATATTATTTCTACATTTTGTTTATACAGCTTAGAAAAGATTTAAGATTTCCTAATAGCATTATTAATTGTTTTTACTGAATATCTAAGTTATCTGTCATAAATTCCTTAAATTATATTTTCAACAGGTTAACAGATATAAGAGAAAAAATAAATCAATTTCATGAAGAAATTAGACAACTTGACATGGATTTAGAAGAACACCAAGGTAATTTTTCTGATATTTTTACAATGCATAGTAACAGATACTTAGTAGTATAAATACAGTGTTAACTTGAGCCTCGGGGACTGTTTACCTGGAATTTATTATTTAATTCTTTATGATATCACTAACTTTACTGAAATACTAAACTGCTATAATACTAAATATTATAATTAATATTACATTATTTAGCCAACTATAAAAACTTGAAATAACTTAAAATGGTTATAAACTGATAAAAATTTGTTTTGCAAAGCAGGTTTTTAAAAAAATGAAGTAAAATGGTTTAAAATTGTTACAGGTTTCTAGGTTGTACTTCCTCAGCATGGTCAACTATGAGTTAAATAGGATAACTTGTAGAGTTGGGACGTAGCGAGGATCAAGTCACAAATATCACAAATAACCCAGAAAGAATTAATTCCCTCGGGGGCCTAGTAATGAGATAGCAAGAACTGATTATTCTGATCTTCTCCCAACTTTCCCCAACAGTGAGACTTGAAGATCAAAGCAGGGACCAGAAGGCTTGGGGGAGCCTAGGGGCTGAACAAGTGGAAATGCTGTGGTGGGGTTTCAGGAGCTGGAGTGTGTGTGTGGATGGGGGAGGAGGTTGGGTGTTATAGTTTCCTTACTCAGCTTCTCTACTAAGGGAGAGAAAGGTTCCTCCTGGCACTCTAGTCACAGATTAACTCCAACCAGTTAATGTGTTCTGGATTATCGAGAATTGACTGTATATTCTTGAGTTAGGTATGGTATTGTAAACAGTGTACATATACCTGTATCCCTAGTATGACTAACGAAACCTTCATAGCAGGGAAAGGGTATTCTATTCCTAAATTAATTTTTTTACCTCAATTTTAAATGCAGTTTAGTTTTATTTATACTTTTTCTTGATTTAGGAGTAATAACATTAGCGACTATTGATTGATTATTTACCCGGACTGGGCACTTGGTGATCTTTGCAAGAACCCTTTGAAACCTGAACCCCTTTTAGACTTGAAACTCAGAGAAGTTGCTCAGATTCCCACAGCTAGTAAAGGGTAAAGTCTAGATTGAAACCAAGTTCTCTTTGACCCTAGAGTCTTAGTTCTATTGCCTTGGCCTGATCTTGGCTTTCTGATATGACATGCTGCATTCATGAAATAAGAATATTCTTATGAAATGCTTACGTAGTCATTTTGCATATGACTGCTAATGGCCTTAAATCAGGCATCTAAGGGCAGGCAAACTTTAAGTCCCAGTTACTAGGTAAGGAAACTTACTTGAGCTTTGTTTTCTTGTCTGCAAAATGAATATAATGGTCCTCCCTCACTAAGGTTTATGAATGTTAAATGGTATACATGGCAAGATAGGCTCATCAGAAATCGTTAAGACGAAGGTCAAGTTATTTTCTTTATTGAATTATTTTATTACTTTTGACTTATGTAGATCTGGTAGTCTAGATTTTCTTTATAATACCTTAAATTATTCTGAGAAATCTGATAACATTCTTGATTTTAAATGCTTTATATGATACATTCTAAATAATTTTCCTCTTCCTAAATTTAAATTGCTAGCAACAGTCAACTTGTTTTTGCAGTAAAATAACTCATTTGAGGGTCACAATTTATTATTAATTGCTAGTTCCAAGATAAATAGAATGCTTTGAATTTTAGCTTCTATTCTCCTTGTTTTCTAACTTTCTTTGTTCTTTTTTAGTAATGTAGAAAAAGATAATCTATAATATAATGTAATAGTAGCAAAAAGGATTTATATATGAGTATATATAAAAATGTGATATATAAATATTATGTATAAATGTACGTCCGCATATGTCAGTGCCTTAGTTTCTTGTTCTGCTACACTGTGATCATCCTGAATTATTGGTACAACAGCACAGGGGTTTTGTTAGAAGGTTACTTGTTAGTTCAGGACCTCGTTATTTCTTGCCTGAACTTTGCAGTAGCCTCCTAACTGGTCTCCCCACCTCCAGTCTAGCCCCTTCTCAGCTTCACTCGTCACAGTGTTACCAGAGTAATTTATGTACAATGGGATTCTGTGTCATTCTCCTACTTAACAGTGGTTCCCCATGACCTACAAGGTAAAGTTCAAGATTCTTTGCATGGGGGCCAGCCCCATGGCTGAGTGGTTAGGTTTGCATGCTCTGCTGTGCTGGCCCAGGGTTTCACTGGTTCGGATCCTGGGCGTGGTCATAGCACCACTCATCAGGCCATGCTGGGGCGGCGTCCCACTTGCCACAACTAGAAGGACCCACAACTAAAAATACACAACTATGTACTGGGGGGCTTTTTGAGAAAAAGGAAAAATAAAATCTTTAAGCAAAAAAAGATTCTTTTCATAGCATTGTAGTCCCTCTGTAATATGGCCTATACGTTGTCAGCCTCCTCTCTCACCTTCATCATCTCTATCCTTACATTCTTATAATAGTAATCTACTTGTGGTACCCCACACCTCACCCTCTTTACCATACATCAAACTATTTCATGCTCAGTCCTTTCCTCCTACTATTTGTTTCCTTGTTTTGAATGATCTTTTCACTGTTAAATACCTTACTAATTTCTCCTTTTTTAAGATCTAGCTCAGGTATCATTTCATCCAGCATGTTAAACATAACTTCCCTCCCTGACCTATTTCTGGGCTGGGCTAAGTGAGTGACACCCCCTCCCCACCCCCCCCACCCCCCCCAATTACCAGAGCACACTGTGCATAAATGTGTCACTGCATTCGCCACATTATGTTACACTGTCTATGAGATGTTCGTCTTTCCCCTTAGGCTAGACGTCCTCAAGGACAGGGACTGTCTTACTTACTTTGGTAACCTCTTTCATCAACACAAACGTCTGGTAAAATAAACACTCAATAAATGTTTGTGGAATGAACTAAACAGTCCTATATTTTAGCAGAGAAGGATCTATAGAATGAACTAAAGGTGAAAGTTGTGCTCTGGTCACTTCTTCAGGCCCTCGTAATTCTTAGGATGTACGTATGCACTCTTCTCCAGAGAGAACTTGATTGGTTAGCAAAGGTTTTAGTACTTTCCAGAGGATTCCTGCCTTGGATTCGTGATTTCCAGTAAAGTGGTGGGTTCTTATGTACATCTGCATTCTCAGCAGTTCCTTGACTCAAGATTGTGGATAATTCACTCCCTAAGGTATGGAGGATAATTAAGTTATTTTGACTTTCTGGTTCATACTTGTCTCTGCCCCCAGCTTCATTTCTGGCCCATTTTATTGATTTCTTAGATGCTACCTGACTTCTTCCATATATGGCACCTGTCTATAATCCAACAAGGCCACCCTTTTATTTTTATTATTGAGTTCATAATAGTTTACATCATTGTGATATTTCAGTTGTACATTGTTTCTTATCTGTCCCAATTTAAGTGCTCCCCTTTGCTCCCTGTGCTCTCCACCAACCCCTCTTCCTCTGGTAACCACTGAACTGTTCTCTTTGTCCCTGTGTTTGTTTATCTTCCACATATGAGTGAAGTCATATGGTGTTTGTCTTTCTCTGTCTGGCTTATTTCGCTTAACATAATACCCTCCAGGTCCGTCCATGTTGTTGCACATGGGATGGTTTTGTCTTTTTTTTATGGCTGAGTGGTAGTATTCCATTGTATATGTATACCACATCTTCTTTATCCAATCATCGGTCAGTGGGCACTTGGATTGCTTCCATGTCTTGCCAACTCGGCCACCTTTGCCTTGTAGGGGTTCTGGTTAAGATAGGATATAAACCATAAATGATGTTTATGTATGTCTGACTTTGTTAGTACTAGTTGCTCCAATTTTTCAGTCTTCAAATAAACTTTAAAAAGGTTTGCATAGTTTATTCTAAATTCAGAGGCATCCTTAGATACTGGGTTAGGTACAGTTGTGTTCTCTGCTAGGTATTAATGACGGTCCTGTAATCCAATGACTTCCTCAAGTGCATCATATTCATTTTGATAAGTCCTCAAAGTTATAATCTGCCAAAAGTTACCTTGAGTAATTGTGTCTCAAGGTTAACTAAATAAAATCAGTTAACAGTTATCTGACTACTCTATGGGAATCTTCATTGTTCCTAGATGCTGGTTATCAGTTTCTGTGACAATCTGGAGTAAGGCAGAAAAAAATCCTCATAATACACTTAGATTTTTGACCAATTCTCCATGGGCTTCTTTGCTTTCAAATCTTTACTTAGTCTTCATAAGTGATTTTAAAACATAAGACAATCTCATAACGGAAAATGTTCATTATAATAGGATATCATTACTTTTTTTAAACTGCTGGGGGATTTAATTCTATCATGTTAAATATTTGCTAGACTTCACCCATATAGTAGTTTTACTTTATTGGTGAATCAGGTAATTTTGTTATATGGGTTCTAAAAATATTTAGGTTTAAATATGTATACTGTTCTATATGTTAGCAGAAAAGGAATTGTTATTATTATTTTTGATAACTAGAAGCAATGAGAAATAGCTCTATTGAAAGTTGTTTAGACTGTCAGAATTTGGCTACAAACTGTATCAAAAGCAGAGCGTTATTGGCAGATGCCATGCTACTTTTTGGGAAAGCCTGAATTCTCTTAAATTCGCCCTGATTTCTCCTTTCTTAGCTGAAGTGCCAAATATGAAATATGTGCTTAAATTATTGCTTTTTAAAATGCTACTTCTGCATGAGAAATGGAAAGTGGTGGAAAAATCAGTTGCTCTGGGTAAGGAATACAACAAAAAAATAGGTAATAGTAGCCTATATTCTCATTCAACACAGGATATCATTTTCAAAAAGCATCCTTTTACCTCAGTGTTTGCCTCTAACATGTAACTGAGTAATTTGTTTTTGATAAGGTAGTTGTTGACCAAGAAATTTTTTATTCTCGCCACAAAAATACTTTATAGATCTCCTGTTGAAGGTCCTTCAGAGTGTTTCTTGATCCACTTAATTCAAATCAGGCCCTTACTTCACTCTTCACTATCTTACATCAAAATTCTGAAAAGAACAGTGTTACTTTTTTAGGACATGACAAGCCTCCCGTAAAGTAGGAGCAGAAGGTAAGTGAACAGTCTTCTATGCGAAATTCCTGAGCCTTTTGGAATTGAGTTGGTTCTCCGCTTTACCTAATGCTAGCTGAGGTTTAGGCTTTCTCAGGTCCACTGAATTAGTTACCACTTGTCCATCTGCATCCAGCTTCCAAAATTATATTGCTATTGTTTCCTTTTCTGGTTTCCTCATTCCTCACAGTTTTACCTTTACAAGTTCTTTTTACTATAGTTTTAGTGGAGTTTGGGGGAGGATTGGAATTTGATGTGCATATCCGACCTGCTGTCTTCATCAAGAAATTAGCAGTTATAGACTTCACTTGCCCAGAATTTCTAGGGAGTGTTCATTACCTTGAATGTACTGCCTTTTCCGGGTTTGTGTGTGTGTTTTGCTTCAAATGACCATTCTCATGTGCAGTTAGCCTCAGCACGTAGGAGGTTACCCCTTAAAGCTTTTTAAAAATTTTGCTTAAACTAGTTAAAGTTATTCTAAGGACTCCAATTAACTTATTTTTAAAAACTGTGTGCTTCCTATACAAATCTAGTGTTTACTTAGTGTGAAAAATTCAAGGAATATAAAAGTGTATAAAGTAAAAAGTCATCTCCTGTGTCTTCATGCTCATCCTGGTCTTCCGAGGTAATCATTATTTACAGTTTGATGTTTATAGTCTTTTAGACTTTTTTCTATACATCAACAAGCATGTGTTTTTAAAAATGGAATAATGCTGTGTAGTTCTCTGAGCTTGAGTCTTTTCATTTGGCTGTATAGAACGTACGTCCTTCCATAGGAGGATGTGTGCTTCATTCTAAGATGCAGAGCATGCTAGTCAATGTCAGGGCTTTCAAGCCAGACTGAGAATGAGGCCCAGCACGTTTTAAGCACTCACAGGAACTGTTAGCTCACGTCGTCGTTGTTATTGCTGTTAAATAGTATTTGCTGTATCTACATTAACATTAATTTTTCACTGTTAAGCACAACGCTGCAGTAAATAACCTGTCACACACAGTTGTTACCTTGTATATTTCTATAAGATAAATTTCAAGAAGTGAAATTTTGTAAAGAATGCTTACAATTTTTATTGTTTTTACAAATTTCTTTCCAGAAAAGGTTGTACCATTTTGTACAACCAACAGCAGTATGTGAAAGTGCTCCGTCACCAATGCTAGTTAGTATAAATTTCTTCATTTTCTAAGATTTCATTTCTTAGTTTTTGTCAGTCAGAATAGTATACACTTCTCTGACAGTTCACTGTTCTCGAAGGCCTGAATTTGTAGTACTCCCATGATCCAGTAGGTGGGGCTAATTTTCTGGACGTCGGCATAGACTAGGCTTGATGAATACAGTCAACAAAGTACAATCGTTTGTCTTCCCAAGAAGGATTTTTTGGCATTATTACTCACTACAAATTATTCTTTCATTTTTAGAGTATGATATTTCCCAAAGATTGATTAGGTTATAAAACTGAATAGCATGAGATTATTAATACACCATATCACAGATATCTAAATATCTAACTGCTGTGATGTGATAAATAAGTTTCATAATAGAAGTACACATAAAATGCTATTACTTGTCCTAAACTCTGAATGAACTCATTGCACTTTACATATCCATAGTTTATATGTTTCTTTCGAGAGTAGTAAAAATATAAAACATAACATTTTTCTTTGGTTTGTGGGGAGGATACTTCTTCATACACGTGGTTCCAAGGCCTAGGTTAGAAGCTTTTATTATTTGGTTATGTCAGGTAAAATAGAATTTATAAAGACCAAATAGTGTTATTTAAGAGCAGAGGTTCTGCAACCAAAATGCCTGGATTCAGATCTGGGCTGTGCTATTTTACTGCCTGATCTTGGACATGCTACTTGACCTCTATGTACCATAGTTTCCTCATGTTTAAAATGGAGATAATGACAGTGCCTACCTACATCTTAGAGTTACTGTGAGGATTAGATGAATGGAGTGTGTGTGTATGTGACTCAGAATAGCATAGGGTTTAAAAAGGGCTCATAAATGTTCATTATTGGCTGTTTTGGGGGGTGTTTTGCTCCCCAAAGCCCCAGTACATGGTTGTATATCCTAGTTGTAAGTTGTTCTAGTTTCTCTATGTGAGCCAAGGCCACAGCATGGCAACTGACAGACAGGTGGTGTGGTTCTGTGACCAGGAAACAAACCTGGGCCACTGAAGCAGTGAGCGCCGAACTTTAACCACTAGGCCATCAGGACTGGCTCTGGGTGTTATTATTAATGCTATTAATTTATAAACTGAAACTTGAATAACTTTCCTGGAGATTTTCCCAAAACGTATTTTGGAAAGTATTTCCCACGGGATAATCTAATCAGTTCCAAAGTGATTTATCTTCTCATGTCTGAGATTTCAAATGGAATTTATACATTGTTATTCTATAGTTTCTCAGTATGCTTTCAATGAAGAATAATGAATCGTTGCTTATTGTTCAGTTTGGAGATTATAAACTACACTTTGTATCTTTCAGTAGAGTGCTGATATTGTCTCCACACTGGGCTCATCAGCATCATCTGAAACTTATTAGAAATAAAAATTCTTGGGGCCAGCCCCATGGCCAAGTGGTTAAGTTCGCATGCTCCACTGTGGTGGCCCAGGGTTTCCCCAGTTTGATTCCTGGGCGTGGACATGGCACCTCTCATCAAGCCACACTGAGGCGGCATCCCACATGCCACAACTAGGAGGACCCACAACTAAAAATACACAACTATATACCGGGGGGCTTTGGGGAGCAAAAGGAAAAATAAAATCTTTAAAAAAAAAAAAAGAAAGAAAAATTCTTGGGCTCCACTCCAGACCTACTGAATGTGAAACCCTGGGGATAGGGCTTAGCAATTTGTGTTCCAACAAACCCCCCTGATGATTCTGATGCGTGCTAAAGTTTGATAACCACTGCTTTAAGAAATAATTAAGAACTTATGCTGTGTTTAATACATGCCAAAGACTGCTCATTGTATTGTCTGATTTTATTGACATTACTCTGTTGAAACAAAATTCTACATAGTCTTTTTTCTTTTCTTTAGAAATGGTGAGGCTTTTAGCAATAATTTAACTTTTAAATAGAGAACTTTTATTATATATTTTTAAAGTGCCTCAAGTGTGTAGTAATAGAATTACCAGACCTTGTCTACATAGCTGTAAAGAAACTGTCCTGCCAAAATTTAAAACATTTTGTTGAGAACGTATGATTGGTAAGTTGGGTGAAGCCCAAAGCCAAAAGTTAGTTTAAAACATTAAACTTATTTGTGCTCATTTTCACATAACAGTTTAGTAGTACTTGATATACTAGTTTATTACTGCTATAATGATATGTGAAAAGCAGGTAAGAGATAGAGATTGAATGTAAAAAAATGAAATTTAATAGGACTCCAAAACTAATTAAAATTGAAGTAGGAGTGAGGGAAGAGAAGATGTCCTGGCTTACTAAAATATGTGAAAATGTTAGGGGGGTTAGGTTATAGCTCACTATGAATTAATGTGAGATAGCCTCCAAAACAGCTGAAATCCTAGATTGCATTAACAAAAAAGGTGAATATTTAGACTGGGGGAAGTGAGAGTCTGCTTGGAATCCTAAGTTTTTTGGCATCTTACTTAAAAAGGTGTAAAGAAAACTGCAACTCACTAAGAACAGAATGAATAGAATGGTGAGACTGAAACCATGCCACATCAGGAACACTGGAAGGTATGGGGAGACATAGCTTTCTCCAGAAGGACCCAAGGGCTGGAAAGGGAAGAATCTGGATGTGCAGAAGTCCTTGGGGGTTTATCCTCTAATTTTATTTGCTTTCTGCTGCCTTTCACCCCTGAAATCAGTAGGCCTGCCGAGTGGGGGCCTTGAGGCCAGGGGAGTCACTTCACGTAGCTTGTTGTGTGCTGATCAGGAGAGAAGTTTGGGGTAGCTGCCTGCTCTGGACAATGATAATCAGACCTTCTACAGGGTCAGCACTACTTCTCAGAGCATAAAAGTCAAGATAGCTCTGTGTGGCCTGAGTCAAGAGAGCATCATTTGATGGTAGAGAAGTAAGAGTCAGATGAACTTCCTGACAGTGAGGACAAAGGCGGTTGTGGCAGAACTCAGACCCTTGGTAGTTCAGGAGGAATTGGTCTCCCTTTCTCCGCAGGCTTGCTGTAGCAGAGAGTATCAAAAAGCCCTAGTGTCCTTTCTACAGTATCCCAGGTCTTTTGTAATAGTCCATACCCAAAAAAGGCCTGAAAAAAGGCCTGAATTTATAGGGTAAACTTTTGGTACTTGTCTTAGTAGAATATAAATTTCTTGAAGGAAAATAGCTTATTTATCTCTGTAATTGCTACACTAGCTGTTAAAGTGCCTTGCTGACTTGAAACATTCTATGTGAAAACCTCCTTAATAGATTGTAGGCCTTTCTAGGATAGAGTGGTAACGGTCTTGTTGATTTTGGTGCCCCTAGCACCTGTCATGTTATCTGGCACATGGTAGTACTCGGTAAATTTGGAATAAATACATTGTGGAGAACTGTGATCCATCAAATGCTCAGAATTTGAGGATAGCTCTAAAGTCCCTCTTTTTATCAGCATCTTTCCCCTCTCCTTTGGTCTCCTCACTCTTGACCTTACTATCTTAGACCCTTTTGCTTGCCTGCTTTGTACCTCCAGTGTGATATACTGATTAACTTCTCCCATCTATGATCTATCCTCTCCTAGGATAGTATATCTAAGGATAGATTTGGTAACAACCCCTATATTTCACCTCACCTTAGGACTGCCCACATCTATACATTGCCTCTCATGGGCAGCTCAGATATTAATCCTCCAGCTGAGCAATCACAAAATAGAGGAGTTCACTAGTGCCCTTATCTCTTTTCTTCTTAACAACCCTGATATGGGGGGGGGGGGGTATGAAACTTGGGAATCTGCTAAGATATGTGGGAGCCCTGTCCTATGTTATCTAGCTGGCCAGCTGTGTAGCTGGAGACGTTGACCAGATATGTCTTCCAGCTCAATCTGATGGCAACTAGGAGTGTGGACTTGAGGGGAGCAGGAGAGGGGAATCTCCCAGGTTTCTGACTTGGATGATAAGTGTGTGGTGGAGGACTTCCAAATGTAACAGGGACTATAGAGGGGTACAGACTTTGAGGGGAAGATTGATGAGTTTAATTATGGATGTCTTGAAAGGTATCTACATGAAGATATCTAGCATGCAATTGGGTAAAACTCTCTGAAAATCAGGGAAAAGATCAAATTTCAGAGTCCTTAAACCACGAGAATAAGCGAAATTTCCTTGGATGCAGTGTAGCATTTGATGTCAACTAAGAGCAGAACCCAGAATTTAGATGTAGAAGAAAGAGAAAACCATGAAGAGAAGACAGAGAAGGAATGATACGAAAGTAGGAAAAATCAGAAAAGCCCCGCACAGCAACAAAAAACTTGAAAAAAAATTTGAAAGAAAGAAGAATGTATCAATAGTGTCAAATATTGCTGAGTAAGATAAGAACTGGAAACTGCCCCTTGAATTTGATGACTGAGGAATCAAATAATCTTATTGAAAATTTCATTGGAATGGCAGGAGGAGAGGCCACATTGCAATGTTTGGAGTCTGTATAGGAGATTCTCTTCAGTTTAGAAAAGGAAAGATAAGATGATAGTTAAATTCCTGTAAAGCCTGGGATGCAGGCTTTCCTCCTAATCCTTTAATGCCTGACCAGTCTCTCAAGAGTGCAACTTCTAAGACAGCCACAACAAGGACCTAGGACTTTCTTAGAAACCTAGGCCAGCACAGGTTCAGCAGACATTAGCTTTTCTGCTGCTTCACATACATTATATAACATTTATATGCACATCACCCTCCTGGGGGTATTCCAGATCACGTGTTCTGCAAGCTCTAATACTTTCTCTTTGTTTCCTGCTCAAAAAACTATTGCCGTAAGGTAAGTGAATGGTGACATTATTACAGAGCTAATCTTAACCCATCTATAATATATTTTTTTAAAAAAACTTAATCATACGCAATTTTGTTATTAATAACAAATTATTTCTCCCCTCCTCTTTACAACTAAGCAAGCTGTATCAGTATCAGCTGTGGTTGATCATTTGAACTGAGTAGTAGTTCAGTAAAGTTGTTAATGCCTCCAAAAGCCTTAGTCTGAGTGAACCCAATGTTTCCCATTGGTTCTTGGTGTTCCCTGGCTAGGAATTCATGAGCCCTGGATGTTTACTATCCTTAGACAGTAGCTTTCATTTTCAGCTTTCTACTACTAGTACTGTTTGGGGGGCCTTGACAAGATTTTCTCTGTGTCAGCACTGTCCTCAGTGAGTTTGAGGAAAATATTTTAAGACCAGAAAGCAAAAAAGCTGTCTGCTGACCCAGGTCTCTGACTTTGCCATCCTCTTTGTGTACTGCTCATAACTCACTTCCCACCCAAGTAAGTATATATGTAAGTGGATGTCCATGCCTCCATGTAGTTAGGGACTCCACCCTGACTCTCTTCCTCCACTCCCTAACTTTACTGTTGCTCTAGTCAGTACTAGGAAAAACTGTGTACCATATAGGAGGATATATAGTGCAGAGGCTGGCCACAGGGTTTTAGCATCTGGACTCTAACTATTGGTTCCCCCATTTTCTTCAAACTCTTCTTCCTAAAATCCTTCTTGAGGCCAACTCCTTATCAGGAACCCCCACAGGAACCTCTAGCCTGTTATTCCCTCCATCCTTGGTGGGCATTATCTTAATAAGCTTCCTCAGTTTCTCCAGAATACTAAGAACTAACTGACTTGGATGGAGAAACTGCAGATTGGAGCAAGCACAAATTTATTCTACTTTCTCTACGTGGAGTCCTGGGAACACAGGACTGGCCATCTCGCTAGTCCAGGAAAATAGACATGTACCTCCAAAACTCAATTTTTGTTACACTGAAAATCCTGTTGTCATAAAATAATCATGATCCACCTCTGCTAATGGGCCCTTTCTGCAGCTGAAGTGTCAGAGTTCACCCTTCTGTCTGGGCCTTGGATTTCGCCCTTTTAAACATGTCTTTCACATATATTAATGTAGCACGTCCCAAACTGCTGTGACCAACTTCTTCTTCAACTCGCTTCTCTTTTCTGTTAAGAATACCACCATGTCCTCAATTGCCCATGCCGGAAACCTGGGAGTCCTCTTGACTCCTCCCTTTCTAACTGTCACCTACATCCATTCACTCTGGCTCATAAATGCCTCAAACAAAATTGCACTATCCTAGTTGCCACCATTCTGCTCCAGGCAGCCTTCATCTTTCACCTGGATTACTGTGACAGCCTCCTAACTGGTCTTACTGCCTGCAGTCTCACTTCTCTCTTATTCTCCAGACCAGAAATATTTTTCAAAAATGCAAAGTCATCATTTTTATTCCCTTCTTAAAATTCTTCCGTTGTCCTTAGGAAAAAGTCCAAACTTTTGTAACATGTGTCTTATAAGGTCTCTTATGACCTGCCTCATCCTTGTGCCACTTTTTCACGTCACTTTCTCTGCCTCAGCCATGCCACTCTTTCAGTTCTTTTGCTGCCATACTCATCCTCACTTTCAAATTTCTGTACTTGTAATGCTTTAACTTTGGACTCATTCTTCTATATTTCAACCAGGTAACTTCTAATCATTCATTCTTTATAATGAAGCTTAAATATTACTTCTTTAAAGAAAATTTTTCTAAATCCTCGAACTAGATTAGTTGTCCTTGCTGTGTACTCCTATAGCACCTATATGTTTCCTATATTAGCACTTAGTACATTTTAGTTGTTATTACTCGTTAAATCCCTAGACTTTAAGCTCTCTGAGGAAAGTAACCCTTCTGTCTTGCTTGCTGTTGTGAGCTGTTCAGAGATGGAATGAACTGTCTCGGGAGCTTGTTTCCCATCACCGGTAGTGTTCATGTGTAGGTTGAATAGCTCCAAGCTGGGACTGAAATAGAGAACCATTGGAAAGCCTGTAAGTCCTTTCCAGTCAGGAGGTTGTTTTTTCCAAGTAATCAAACATACATATGGAACTGTTTTTAAAAATTTTATAAGTTAATGTAGAAGAATTTCACCTATTGAAAATATTGAATATTCAATGATTAATAAGCATGTAGAGAACCTGAGAGATGTTTCTAATTTAGAGCGCTGTATCTGGAGTTTTTTAAATTAATGTTGTATTTTGCATCTCTTATAGGTGAAATGAATCAGAAGTACAAAGAGCTCAAAAAAAGGGAGGAAAGTATGGACAGTAAGTAATAATCTTATAGATATGAAAATACTGTATTCTCAGACAGCTGTTCATTTATCCCAAATCAGAGGTCTCATTTTGGGAAGATACAATGGCTAACAGTAAATTCAAAAGTGTGGACAGTCAAAGCATTTGCCTTGAAGAATAAATATCTAGCATAGTTTAGGAATGGGTAGAGACTTCTAAAAAGGTTTTGTCTGTGTGTCTGTGTGTATGAGTGTTTGTATGTTAGGGATAGATTCTAAAGCTAATACTCACATGATGGTCTGTACAGAGTCTGTAGACTACTTGTTGATTGAACAGTGAAGGCTCTCCTTTATGTGCTTCACTATGTTCATCTGTAAATATCTTTCACCCTCCTTTTGACTTTTTATCATACTTATCCCATTATTTATTAGCCCTCACTTCAGGTCTTATTACTTGATTTTATCACTAACTGCAACTTTAGTAGCCTTCTGTTGCAGCTTCTCATTCACTTTTTTAAAAATCTTGACAGTCTAAATAGATCTTCACTTAAATTTATGTTGTACATTCAGAAATTTTTCAAAATTGCCTATTATCTATTACTGGTTTCCTTTTTAAATTATCATTTTGCTAGAATCTGAAGTTTTATTAGGTCTAATGTCAACTGTTTCCTTCATAAAAGCATGCTCTAAAACAGTAATTACCAACTCTGATTTAACAATATCCCAAGATTTCTTTAAAATCTCAGCAAGTACCAAAAATTGTCTCAAAATTAATTCATTGTTTCTTGCTAGCAGTAAAATTATTTATTTATTTTTTTATCTTAAAGATTGGCACCTGAGCTAACAACTGGCCAGTCTCTTGGTTTTTTTTCTTTTTGCTTTTTCTCCCCAAATATCCCCCAGTAGATAGTTGTATACTTTTAGTTGTGGGTCCTTCTAGTTGTGGCATATGGGATGCCACCTCAACATGGCCTGATGAGCAGTGCCATGTCCGCGCCCAGGATGTGAACCAGCGAAACCCTGGACCGCCACAGTGGAGCATGCAAACTTAACCACTCAGCCACGGGACCAGCCCCCCAGTAAAATTATTTTTAACTGTAATTTTTTACTTTTGAAAGATCCATAGAAATACTTTGAGAATGTAAATAAGGGCAAATTATGTACTGGTTCTATATTAGACAACAAAAATGATTTCTTAGAATATTTGTTTATAATCTGAATAAATTATTAAACTTATTTAGCTGATATTAATGCAGCATAAGTAAAATACTCATTTTCAGATAAAATAGGTAATTAGTAATATTATTTTCCGAAGTAAAGTTAGTGGCTAATTATATGTTAATAATTATGGATATATCAAGGAGATCACATGTAAAAAGAGATTTTTTCTGATGTCCATTTTATCAACTATTTCTTCCGCTCCTGTATTTTAAAATTTTTAGTTTACTTGTATTAAGGTTATAACTGTTAAGCTTTAAAAGTTTGAAAAAACATAGAAATATTCTTATTGAGTAATTTAATTACCCTTGGGTTAATAAAAAAATTAAACCGTGATAGTTTAAAATTTGCTTTAAATTTCTAAAAAGTACTCTTAAGACCTACAAATCAGAGTTTATATATTGTTAACTGTATCAGTAGTAGCCTCTCTTATCATATTTTTCCATTGGCAGCTTTTATTGAGACTTTTGAGGAAACTAAGAATCAGGAGCTGGAACGGAAGGCACAGTTAGAGGCCCACATTGTCGCCCTTCTGGAGCACTGTAGTCGAGTAAGTGCCGTGTGCTTGTCTTGACGTCCTCATTATTCTTACTGTGATCACCTTTCCAAACACAACTCAAAACCTGCATTGGTTCACTATTACGTCTACTCATTTAAACTGTTTCCTTTAGATTCCCTTGCTTGTTATTTTATTTTAGTTATTTTTTTTGGAGGGGGAAGATTAGCCCTGAGCTAACTGCTGCCAATCCTCCTCTTTTTGCTGAGGAAGACTGGCCCTGAGCTAACACCTGTGCCCATCTTCCTCGACTTTATATGTGGGAAACCTGCCACAGCATGGCGTGCCAAGTGGTGCCATGTCCACACCTTTATTCTTTAAGCTATTGATTTTTATCTTTATAACAAAATTCAGCTAATTAGGATGATGGGGAAAAGGATGACATATGTATAATATTAATATGCAGCAGTAAGTGAGGGACTAATTCAGAGTAATTATTAAGATTTTTCTTCTTTTCTTAATTATTAACATTTTCAGTTAATTTATCTGAACTTGTAGAAGTAAGATTTGTGCAGATAACTTCAAAATCTAGATATTATTTTGGAAAATGTTAGTATATTTTTACAATGTAATTTGTATTATAAATAGAAGAGATTCTTTTCTTGTAGGGATCTATGAGAGTACGAGATATCTAATGAATATCTTGATTTATCAAACGAAGTTTATTGAGTAGCTACTACTGTGTGGTACCATAGGAAGAAGAATGCATCATCTCTTTTCAATATTCTAAGTGTTTTAAGACTCTAATCAGTTCCTGAAACAGTGTGGGTGAATTTTTTCTACAGTGAAGTAAAGCAAATATAAAAGAAACAATTCTAAATTTTAATTCAGCCTCTCTTTATTAAGAAAACCTGATTTGAGTCTCACTATATTTTTCTATCAAACATATGTAATGAATGATGTATTTCGAAAAAGAATACCCGTTCAAAACATGCAGTCCCTGAGCAGTGTTTTCCAAGAGTTTTATTCAAGCATTGTCAGTGGAATTTTTTCCATTTTTATTTCTCTGCAAATACAGAATATAAATCGTATGAAACAGATATCCTCTATCACCAATCAAGAGCTGAAGATGATGCAGGATGATCTCAATTTTAAATCTACTGAAATGCAGAAATCACAAAGTACAGCTAGGAATTTGACTTCAGGTGAGAAAACAATCTAGATTTTAATAACCCTTTTTTTCTCATAATAAATTGGAACTTTTAAAGTCTAATGCTATTCACTTTGATGTTTTTTGAAAGACTGAGGATATAATTTATGATTGCCTATTGCTCCGGTCTTGTATGGTCTCGGAATTTTGTGTGACTTTTCACATCAACTTAATGGTATTTTTGGAATATTCTCATTCGTTTAACATTTATTGAATACTTGCTTTATGCCTATACTATAACTTGAGTATACAGAAATTTTTGAAAAATCCAGCCTATTTGCTCAAGGAACTTTCAACTCAGGGGATTGACAAACAAATAAATAGTTAAAATATAATGAAACGGGGGCTGGCCCCATGGCCGAGTGGTTAAGTTCGCACGCTCCGCTGCAGGTGGCCCAGTGTTTTGTTGGTTCGAATCCTGGGCGCGGACATGGCACTGCTCAGCAAACCACGCTGAGGCAACGTCCCACATGCCACAACTAGAAGGACCCACAATGAAGAATATACAACTATGTACTGGGGGGCTTTGGGGAGAAAAAGGAAAAAAATAAAATCTTAAAAAATATAGATATATAATGAAATGGTGCTATGATAGCAGCATAAGGAGCAGTGGAAGTATGTGGGGCTCATATCCATCCTAGTCTTCAGTAGTTAGGAGAGGTATCATAGAGGAGGTCATGTTTTAATTATAATCAGTTTAAGTCATGATGACTAACGTGAGACTAGAGCAGTACTGTTCAATAGAAATGTAATGCCAGCCATATATATAATTTTAAATTTCCTAGTAGCCACCTTAAAAAAAGTAAAAAGAGACAGGTGAATTTTAATAATATATTTTATTTAACCCATTGTATCCAAAATATTATCATTTCAACACATGATCAATATAAAAATGACCAATGAGACTTTATCATTATAGCGCATCTCAATTTGGGCTAGACGCATTCAAATGCTCCAAAGCCATTTCTGGCTAGGGGCTGCACTTTGGATAGTGCAGTTAGAGATTAGAAACAGATACACAAGATTGGGTTAAAGAGCCTAGGATAAAGTCATGTAAAAATTTGTATGGAATCTTTGAACTGGTGGATTCTAACTCTGGGTGTTCTTTGTGCTGGTGTGTGGTGACTTTGAATTAGTTATGTTTTTATTTGTCTATTTGGAATTACTCTGGCAGTTAGTGGGATTATGGGGAATGAAGATAATATTTGCTAACTTAAAGTGCTGAATGATTCTTGAAATGCAATAATGGCTCCACAATATCCCTTTATCTGGAATCTCAAAATTCCAGAAAACTCTTGGCAACAAAACCTAATCTGATCTGAACTGACATGAAGCTGTTTATGGTCTTTATTATCCTGCCTAGTGTAGCTGTTCATACATGTGATGCAGAAATATTCACGTACTTGATGATAGGATGCTGCCTCAGACCCTGCTGTGGGAGTTATGTAATAATCAGTATATGCACTATTTTTCTTTTCTAAAATCTGAAGAATTCTGCATTCTGAAACACAACTGCCTAGGAGTTTTACATAAGGGATTATGGACCTGTAAATGCATACTGAATGCTGTTAATGTACAACTGACTTTAAATTGATGATGTAAGTGGGCAATTGTTTTTATTCTATACATCTAAGTATATTTTATCTGCCCAGATTTGTTTAGTTTGTTTCCCGTTCTTTTATTTGTATATCTGAATTATATGCCAGGCAACTAGAGGAGATACATTCTAAATTTGATTTATAACTACTACTATTTGATTCATAACTACGAGTTATTAATTGCGATGAAAACCATATAACATAAAACTTGCCATCTTAACTACTTTTAAGTTTATAGTAAACTGTCTGCACATTGTTGTGCAATGGCTCTCTCGAACTTTTTCATCTTGCAAACCTGAAACATGCCCATTGAAAAACAACTCCCCATTTCTCCCTCCCCCTGAGTCCCTGCTAACCACATTCTTCTTCATGTTTCCTTGAGTTTGACCACGTTAGATGCCTCATAGAAGTGGAATCATGCTATGCTTGTCTTTCTGTGAATGGTTAATTTCACTTGTAATGTCCTCAAGCTTCATCTATATTGTAATGTGTGACAGGATTTTCTTCTTTTTTAAGGCTGAATAATATTCCATTGTATGTACATACTACATTTTCTTTATTCATTCATTTGTTGATGGATATTTAGGTTATTTCTACCTCTAGGCTATTGCGAATCATGCTGCAATGAGTACAGGTCTGCCAATATCTCTTCAAGATCCTTTTTTTAAATTCTTTTGGATATATACGACTATGAGTATTTTTACATCTTTATTTTCTTTTTTCTATTTGCTAAAGAATTTTATGTTTAATTATTCCATCTAGGAAGCCTCTGCTTTGTGTTTTAGACCATAGTTTTAAGTTTTTTATTTATCTAAGGCCAGTATTACTTCAACATGTTTTTGCTTCCTTTAAGCTATCTTTGTGTAATGGCTGTTGAGAAACATACATTTTTTAAAAGGTAAATATCAGTAAAAGGAAACAAATTCAATTATCAGGACTTTTTATTCCTTTCGTCATTTTGTTTTGACATTTCCTTTTAAAAACTAGTCATTATATTTTCTCCAGAGATGTAGAATTGAAAAAGAATGAGAACTGGCTTCAATGGAAATAAAAATCCAGTTTATTACTATGATAAGAATTTTGCTGAAAATTTTCCTTATTAAGGTTTGAATCCTTCGACCCTTACAATTAATTTTATTTACTCAATTATTTTTAAGTGTTAATTTAAAAGCAAGCATATAAATTATTTTTTTCTCTCTTTCCTTAACACCATCTCCCACAAGAAATTTCTTGTATCTGGAGATCGCCCTAAGAGGTTTATAACATTCTTGTTCACCTTTCAGAGATAATGAATTTGACATTCCGCTATTGTGAATTGCTCCCTTTCAGCCCTTGATGTTATAATTGGAACTCACCTGATTTTCTTAGTGTACTCTGTGTTTCTTAATGGGGCAATAACACTCCCAAGGGGGCAAAATTACTTCTTAAAGGGAGGGTAAAAAAAATCTTGGATATTGTAGTGGTTTGTGGCCCTCCAAAAGGTCACTGTACAGAAACAGATACACAGCACATCTGTAATAGAAAAATTTTATAGGAGGGAGATGATTGGGAAAAAAAAGTCTACAAATGGCTGCTTAGAGGGACAATAATGAAAAAAAAGATTGAGAAACACTGGTATACGGCATGAGTAAAGACACAAGGATCTGTCAGCAATCGTTTTTATTTATATTTTTGGAAAGGAAACTCCAGGGAATAAACAAATGGGCTGATGGCACAATATTTCACAAGCGTTTGCCCAGGTCAAAGTGGTTCCTTCTGAGGTTTTGCTACTGTGTACACACTGCTTGGTAAACTTTGCAACTTCATAGCATATCAGAAGGAACTAGTCTGCATCCTCTTCCTGTCTCTTCCCTTAGAGAAGCTTTTAGCTTTTCATGGGGACCTGCTGTTAAAGGAAGATAAACTTTATACCAACCAACCGTTTTCTCCCTTTCTCTAGGAAAAGCAGTTTGTAATAGCTACTAAATATACTTTCCTAATATATCTTCAAATTAAACTTGTAGTTAGATTTATATAACTAGTTTCACCAGTCAAAATGTACAAGCTAAGTACGTTTCCTGTTTATTCAGAGCATTGAAAACCATAAGCCTCAGTGCCTTTGCTTCAGCACTTTGATTCTCATCTTAGCTATTTCCACCCAGCAGAGACACGGATCCAACAAAACAAAGCCCTCTCGACAACGTTTAAGTCCATATATATGTTTTTAAATATATATTTCAATATGGTTGAAGCTTAAGACTTAAAGGGACAAAAGGAAATGTTCAGGTTTAATTATACCAAATTAAAGCAAATTATATCACCTTAAAACAACCTCCTTTCTTAAATCAATGTCTTTTGAAGAGTTTTTTTTTTTACTATTTGATATTTTATACTTTATGTGATCATTGTTTTATTTGTAAGCAGAGTCACTCAATTCTTGAAGATGAGATTTTTATTGTTATGTCACCTTCCAGGTATATGTTAATCAATAATCTTTCGGGTTTCATAGGTAGAAGAGGAACGTTTAATAGCAGCTTGATGTTTGATTTCCATTAGAAGAGAACCTGCATAGATAATGAAACTTAATTCCCAGGAAATTTTGCTAAATCTTATATTAAGAAACCTACTGATTGCCTGCTCACATATTAGGGGCACGTCCTGGTAAGAGGGAGACTAAGTGCCAAAGTCTGTGTGTAAACTCTGCCAAGTTCTGATCTGACTGCTGAGCCGTGTCTTCGTGGGGTGGACTTTCGGGGACCCAGGAAAAGCAGCAGCTGGAAGTTGGAAGAACTGAGTACGGAGATGTCAGGTGCTGCCCACTCCAAAGGAGAAAAGTGTTGAGTTTCAGTTCAGCAAAGTTTATTGCTCATGTATGATATAAATCAGCACTCTTCACAGGAGCACAACAGAATCCAAAGTCTCTACAGCATAGCATTTAAAATGTCTATTATGCAATAAAAATTTACTAGACCTGTGCAGAAATGGGAAAATGTGAGTCAAGGGGAAAGCAGTCACTGTAATGCACTCGACCTGAGATACTCCAGATGGTGAAATGAAAAGAAAAAGACTTTCAAAGTTTATAAACATATTTAAGGGCTTAGAGGAAAATAAAATCATAATAAATGAACAGATGGGGAATCCCACAGAGAAATGGAAATTGCAAAATGAACCAAGTGAAAATTCTGGAATTGGAAATCTAACTAAAATGAAAAATTCACTAAATGACCTTAATGGAGGATGGAAGACAGCAGAAAAAATGTCAGTGAACTTGAAGATAGATGAATAGAAATTATCCAGTCCAAAGAAGAAATAAAAATGAACAGGGCCTAAATGACCTAATAGACTATTTCAAGCAGTCTAACATACATGTAATTAGAGTTCCAGAAGGAGAGGAGGAACAGAGAAGGGGGGAGAAAAGATAGTTGAAGAAATAATGGCCAAAAATTTCCCAAATTTGATGAAAAACTTAATTTTACATATCTAAGAAGCTCATTAAACTCCAAACAGGATTAATATAAAAACTCCTCACCTAAGCACGTCATAGTTAAACTTGTTGAAATGCAACAGTAAACAGAAAACCAGGAAAGAAGCTAGAGAAAAATAACATGTATATACAGAGAACAATACATTTCACTATAAGATAAATTTTATCTTAAAAATTGATTTGGATTTTGTATTTTACTCCAAAATGTTAACATAGAAATCTTTCACTCCTAAATCCCTAAGTAATAAAAGGAAGATGTTCGTGTGTGGCTTTTGACACTCTGAAATACCACATATTTTTCTGAGGGTACTCATATCCCTACTTTAAAATAGAGGAAAAGTGAAGGCCAGGGACCGGCCCAGTGGTGCAGTGGTTAAGTGCGCACATTCTGCTTCTCGGAGGCCCGGGGTTCGCCAGTTCGGATCCCAGGTTCGGACATGGCACTGCTTGGCAAGCCATGCTGTGGTAGGCATCCCACATATAAAGTAGAGAAAAATGGACACGGATGTTAGCTCAGGGCCAGTCTTCCTCAGCAAAAAGAGGAGGATTGGCAGCAAATGTTAGCTCAGGGCTAATCTTCCTCAGAAAAAAAAAATTTATAGTTCCACTATCAAGAGTTTAGTACTATTAAAATCTTGGCATTTATGTGCCAGACTTTTTTCTATATTTTATCCCGTCCTGGAAAAAAAGAAAAAGCCTTTCCAAGTATTCTCTCCCCAGTTATCATCCCTCCCTTTCAAAGGTTTCACAGCCAACTTTCTTAAAACAGTCCTCTTATTCTTGGTCCCGTTTCTTCTCAGCAGATATTAATTAAATAAAGTGTCCTCCTGGTCAGTGAATCCAACACGTATTTTAGTCTTTTTTTTTAATTTCTAAGAAAGATTCTGCTCTACAAACCATTCTTTTATTTTTGAAACGTCTTTTCTCCATGGCTTCTGATTTTTCTCTTATTTATCATTGTTTATTCTCCCTTACAGGATCCTTCATGTTTGTTTATCCTTTGAAAATTTAGTTCTGTTATGAATCCTTTTCTCTTGATTTCAACCATTCCCATAGCTTCGCTTGCCATCTTTATGCTGATGATTTCAAAATCTGTATCTTCAGACCTCACCTTTCCCTCTGGACCTCAGACCCATATATCTATACATGGACATCTTTACTTACCTCTGTTTGGATGTTTCTGAGATATCTCAAACATGATGTATCCTAAACTGACTTCAACCCATAATCTCATTCCCTTCCACAAACAAAAGCTTGTATGTATCTCCCTCTGTCTATCCTACCATCCATTCATTCAAATTTGCCTACTCAAATTAATTTGTAACCCCAAATCAATAATTGCAGCACTTTCACAGTCATTTGTGAAAATGCAGAGTGGTGAAAATTTTGAGTTGCCTGCCTTGTGCATCCCCAGCGGAGATCCAATGAGACAACACTCCGCCTTCTTGTTTTAGTCCTCATACTATAAACATGTATCCTTTTCACAGTGTATTTAAGGTCAATTTTTTCCTCACTTTTGTACTTTTTCTTGGTGATTTTGTTATTTAAAATGGTGCCGAGCCGAGTGCTGAAGTGTTGGCTAGTGTTCCTAAGCGCAAGGAAGCTGGGATATGCCTTATGGAGAACACTTGTGTGTTAGATAAGCTTTGTTCAGACATAAGTCGGCAGTGAGTTCAATGTTAATGAATCACACATGAAACAAGGTTATGTATTAGTCGGTTGATGAAAATATTGTGACTAGAGGCTCACAGGAAACTAACCGTGTGTTTCCTGGAGGAGCAATGGTTCCGTGTTCGCTAACTCAGTGTTCACGGTGACTTTGTAGACTGAGCCACAAATAATGAGAATTGACTGTGTATGTAATTAAAAATCTTGCTCAAATATACGTAATGTTTTGTAACTTGCTTTGTTCCCCAAATGACTGTGTGTTTGTGTCATGCCCTCATTAAAAATAATGGGTCTTTATGTCATATTAAATAAGGAAAATAACCTATGTGTGTTCTTAAATGTTTGTGTGAGCGTGGAGACAAGTGTGGCTAATATGCATCAGCTTACAGCAGTTACCTGGGGGGTGAGTGGTTTTTTTTCTTAATTTATCTTTGTATTGTTTCACTGGTTGCATTGGAACATGTGTTTCTTTTGTAAAACATTTTTCATGGTTGCGTTGCATTTCTTTTTGTGAAAGGAATAAAGTTTGACTATTATGGCCTTGAACCTTCGTTTGTTACAGATAGTCAGCGTCTACAGTTGGATCTACAGAAAATGGAACTTCTGGAAAGTAAGATGACTGAGGAACAACATTCTCTGAAAAGCAAAATTAAGCAAATGACAACTGATCTGGAGACATATAATGATTTGCCAGCTTTAAAATCATCAGGTGAAGAAAAGAAAAAGGTAAATGGTAACAGTCTTACAAACTTATAATCCAATTTTCTCCTGATCAAATTTAATATCTATGTAATCTATAGAATTTGTTATTTTCAGTTGATTTTTTGATATATAAGCTAAGAAAAAATAAAGACATTTACAAATGGAATTTAGAGTGATTTAAGTTTTAAACAAAAGGCAAAAATTGAAAAGCAAGGGATAGAGCACTTCAACAAATATGAACTTTGTTAAATGCAGATTAGATTGTGGTATTTCCCTAACTGAGACCTGTCAGTGGCTTTTTAGTGGCATTTATATTAATGTAAAGTAAATTTGGTGGTGTAGGAACAGATATGGCAGCCTTAATAGAGTTATTATTAATACAGTTAATATTAATTTAGCATATTATAGTTCAAAGGATATTTTTAGAAACAGGTTTTAGAGTAATTATAGACTTGGTAGAATTTTAACAGAATGTCATTGAAATTATTTGTCAAATATGACTTACATTGGCTTACTAGATATTTGCTAAAGGCTATTTCTTCCGTACCTCTCTTTGGATCTACCTAGAAATTACATCAGGAGAGAACAGTATTATTGACCCGCAGAAATGCCTTTAAGAAATTAATGGAGAAGCTAAACGTAGAATATGAGGCACTAAAAACACAATTGCAGGAAAATGAGACGCATTCTCAGGTAAAAAGAAAGAAAGCGACTCTGAATTTCACTTCTGTTTTTAAACTATCTGTCCTCTTCTTTTAATCTATATTTTCACTCTACAACAACCTTTTTCCATTTTTTTCACCTCTTTATTTACCAACCAGATTTTCTGACTTTAAAAATAGCCAGTTCTGTACAATGTCCACTCAGAACAAATTTACTCCTGCATTCCTGCTTTCTATGAACCTGTATTGAAGGCCTACTCTACGCTAGGCACTGTTCTGGCACAGGCATTAATGATAACAGCTTTTAAAAATTTTAGAAGGAAAGCATTTTTGGGGCCAGTCCAGTGGCTTAGTGGTTAAGTTCACAAGCTCCATTTTGGTGGCCTGGGATTCATAGGTTTGGGTCCTGGGCGCAGACCTGCACACCACTCATCAAGCCATGCTGTGGCGGTGTCCCACCTACAAGATAGAGTAGAATTGGCACAGATGTTAGCTCAGAGCCAATCTTCCTCACCAAAAAAAAATAATAATAATAAAGCATTTTAATGCAGAAACTTTGCTAACTCATAAAAACCACAAATAAAGAAAATAAACCCTAATGACTAGTATTCCACCACTCAGAGGAGACAGATCTTGTCATTTTGTATAGGTCCTTCTAGTTTTTATGTAGATATTATGTGTACACAAACTTTATATATATACATAAGTACACATTTATTTCTGTATATTTATAGAAGTAGTGTCATTTTGTACATATTTGGAAACTTGTCTTTCATTATTAACTATACATCATAAGTACTTTCCCTTGTCAGTAGATATTGTTTTTAAATATGATTCTATATAATATTTGACTAGATGGAGATAGCATAACTTGCTGATCTAATTCTGTATTGTTGGACATTTAGGTTATTTCTAGTTTTAAAACTGTTTAAATAATGCTATAAAGAGCAGTCCCAGCCTTGAACTTCTTGAGTTACAGCTCTGATTATTTACACAGGATGCACAGTCAAGCCCACTTTTCATATCACTCGTCCTGCTGGTAATTGCCTGAACTTGTCTGACTGAGGTCTTCTAGGTTGAGAGCTCTGTCTGAGAGGCAAGACGATGTCTGTCTCACTCACTTTCTCCCCTGTCCTGTGCTGGTTGTTGTCCCATAATAGGTGTTCAATAAGTATTTGTTGGAGCATTAAATGAAGCATGTATGACATGTACAAAATTATGGTCTGATAAAAATTGGTCATTCTCATATCTAACTAGTCTATATTAGCAATTTACACCTATGATTTATTAATGCTAAATGCATTAAAATTTTTCTTCCTTTTCTTTATATAGTAATATGATCTTTATAGACAATCATCATTAACATTTTGGTATAATACCCTGGTAAACTTTTTTCCTTTGCAATTATGCATCCAATTTAAATTATTATTATTATTTTTACAAAACATGAAATCATTCCATGCATACAGTCTTTAAGCATTTATTTTCTTATTTAAATATTTTCAAATTCTTTTTTGACCACATTTTTATGACATCAGCTATTTGATACTATGGATGTACCATTTAAAAAAAAAGATATATTCTTGAAAGGGATAATATCCCATGTGAGTTTGCCACAACTATGAAAAGCTTAGAAATCACTAATTTACATAATTCAAATTTATCAGTCAGTTATTCTGTCTCTACTTCATAATATACAAGCCTAGATGTGGACTTATAAGTGGCAAAATTGTCCTAGGCTGTGTACTGTGGTGATGGGTGCTGGAGAAGAAACCCAAGAAAAAGTTTATGAGGTCACTGTCTTAAATGGGTCTAAGGAAAAATATTATATTTCTTACGGAATATTGGCCCTCCTTTTCCACTGAATAGATGGTTTAAGGAGGAAAACACTTGCCACAGTTTCTTAGAGCCAGTCAGTGGCTACCTTGTTTATTCCCACATTAAGTGCTAATCATATTCTTAACCATGTATACTGATAATAGGAACTTGTACCATAAGTCACAATTTACAAGCCGTCTCTGTATTTGTTGACTTTTGTGAATCCCAGCTGATCAAATCAAATCCTGATTTCCCTATCTTTTGCAACTATTTTCTTTAAAAATGGTTTTTGACATTAATAAATAATTTTACGTAACAGGATTTTTTTTTAATGTATGGCTATTATTTATTTGAAATAATTTAAACATTTATATTGGAACAAACTGTAAAACTTCTAGAAGAAAACAGAGGAAAAGCTCCTTGATATTAGTCTTGGTAACATTTTTTGGTTTTGACACCAAAAGCACAAGCAAAAATAAAGACAAAAATAAATTAGTGGGCCTACATCAAACTAAAAAACTTCTGCACAGCAGAAGAAACAGTCAACAAAATGGAAGAGCAACTTACAGAATGGGAGAAAATATTTGCAAATCATATATCTGATAAGGGGTTAATATCCACAATAGATAAAGAACTCATAACAGGCTTTTTAAATAAGTTGTAGGAAAAAGCCAGATTTGTGTTTCATGATATCTTTGGAGGTTTAAAGGCAAGTCACTAATATAGATATATAATACACAAGGAATTTGACCATCTGACATATGCTGCTTTTATAGCATTATTCGTGTAGCTCTTAAGAGATCTGCATTATAAGAAGGCCTCTCCTTGTATGAAACAAAGGGGGAGAAGTTTGGTACTTGACTTTGCAAAAGGTTATTAGAGATTTATAGTCAAAAAGTGCTGACTGCTTCCCTAAATCCGTCTTAACTTCAAGGTCCTACCTAGGAGAGCTAGATCTGATTTAGTAGTGTTAACTACACAGCACACGCATTTCACATGATTAATTAGATATGATTCATTCTAATATCTAGTTCTATCTCTAGAGGAAACAATGGGATGGATGCCACATTAAGACTGAACTTATGCCCTGAAAATAATTTTAACACGTGAATAGAAAGAAATATTGTTAATGCTGCTTCAGTTAACAGATTTTTAAAAATAATCATTACTTCTTGGAAATGCCCAGGCAGAACATTATTTTAAAGTTTCATTTTTCAGACAGTCCTTTCCTTAGGGAAAAAACTATGTGCATCTTAAAAAAGAAAGACCATAACCCAGAGTTACAAGGTTAATTAAATCAGAAAAACAGTTTAATTCTATAATAGTAAAATTGTCTTCTGAGGAAGCAACCATCAATATAATATCCACATTAGCTTCCTGTTGATGCAGAAATTATTGTAACAGTGCCAGCTTTTTACCAGCCCTCTTATAATCTTCACACTGCAGCTCTGCTCTTATCACAGCTTGTGGAATTAGGCAGGAAATTTAGCCCTGGAAATAAGGAAGTTTCTTCTATATAGCTGAACCTTTGACAGTGTTAGAATATATTACATTTGTGGCATGAGACTTCCAGATTTCAAGGAAAGATTCCCATGATGTCCCATTCTTCCTTTTTAAGTTCTTTTAGGAAAGGGAAAATCATAAATTGTCCGTCAGTTGGCGTGTTCATTGGTATAATAAATATTTTAAATATTTTCCAATTAAAGTAAACATATAGAGTGAAACCTGTTGTCGAATTCAACATTGTATTAGTGTATTTAGTATTGTTTAATCTTTTCTGAATTTCTTTTTTGTCTACCATGGCTTTATCTCAATAAAATGCAAGGAGTTGATAAGATTTAAAATTGAGTGGGGTTTTTTTCTTATCCTCTTAAAAGGGTGTATAATTGTTTTGAATATGGGCACTGGTTAACATTCTTCTTTTGTGTTTTTAGCTTACAAATTTGGAGAGGAAGTGGCAACACCATGAGCAAAATAATTTTGTGATGAAAGAATGTATCCTTTAGAAAGCTGCAAATGAACTAGACTGAGTGATTTCTTTTTCTAGGAATTTCTTTGAAGACCGAAATGAAATTCAATTCAACACACACTTATCAAATAACTAGTATATACAAAACACTGAGCTAAACTATGTGGAGAATAATTGAATAAGACAGTTTCCACTCTACAATAGCCAGTGGGGGCAGGGGAGGCTGGGGGCAGGGTACCAAAGTGACTAATAGAAGGCAGACTATATAAAGTCATAGTGTGGCATCGTGGCTAAGTGCATAGGTTTTGGAGTTGGAAGATCTAATTGTAAATGGTGACTCTACTACTTATAGTTTATGGACTTTGGACAATTTACTTAATTTGTTTAAGCCTCAATTTTATCATCTCAAATACAATTAATTTTTCCTTCTTATAGAGTTGTTGGGAAAATTATGTATAACCGTATATAAGTATATGTGTGTATAGTTTGTTGTTGTTTGTAATGTTGTATCTTGGCTATCTGGGCAGCAAAGGGAGATAAACCAAGAAGTGTTTATGAGAAATTTGACCTTCCAGCTCATCTGTGTTTCAGCCAATTCAACTTCATCTTGTTTCTAGCAAGATAGTACTTATATCCCATCTTATTTATCTTTTTCTGTGATCATAGGAGGAAGCAGCTGCTAAGGACATGTATTTTGGAGTTTTAAGAAACATTTCCCCAAAAGTTGTTTCCTGTTCCCTTTTTTGACCCATTCAAGGACATCTGTGCCTGGAGAACTAGCTCCAGACTCTGGCAGCGTAGATATTCCTCTAGGACCCTGCTGAACTTCAGCTCACGGCAGCACGGACCCCGGCTTACCTCCGGATGAGATGCTTAGGGGCTCCATTCCCAGTGGTAGTGCAGCTTAGTTTAAAAGTAGCAGACTCCTGTTCACAATATGCTGAAGCCCAGCACTCTAATTTTGTGCAACACGAAGTAGGTGATTTTGAAACACAGTGAAGTCTAGAGACTTGCCTGAAATTCTGTGTGGTACTGTAGACAACATGGTTCTTTTGAATATTCAGTTGTTCCAAGACCAGAATTGCACTGAGATGTATAATAAATAGGCTATAAAAAAAGCTTTTATACTATAGGTGATCTTTTTTGAAACAAGTTTTGCTTGGCCTTTTAGGTTTCAATTGGTGCTTAATCAGTTACAATAAAACATTGTTTTTTTTTAAATATTCTAATTGTGCTTTTTCTGTGCTATCTTCAGTTTTCAATAGGAAAATAGTATGATTTGGTTTCTTTCAGAGCCACGATTAGATTGATATTTTTATTGAGTGTTCCTCCTTAATTCACGTAAATAGTCATAGCAACCAAGAGTCAAGAGAGTGATTACCGGCCAATTATGAAGAATGTGACCAAGCAGATTGCAGAGTACAATAAAACCATTGTGGAAGCTCTGCGTAGCATGAGCAGAACCTGAGTCTGAACCAACTGCAAGTTGCTGTAGCAGTATCCTCTTGCTGCTAAACTTTGTACAGACTGCAAAAAAATGGCTTACGCTTGAAGAGTTTACTTACAGTTTTTGAATGCTATAATTTTTGTGGCCTCTGATGAGCGATGTTTTAAATAATATAATAGTTCAATAAATAGTTTGCCTTTTAAAAAGCATCATCTCCTTTTATATTTGTAGTTATTTTATGTGGGTGATAAAAATGTCTCAAAGAACTGAGAGATAAACAAAGTAAAAGTGGCCATTGAGATTCATTTAGTTGGTATAATCCGTCTGTGGCAGCACATGAGCTCATCTTTCCAGGTGTCAGCTCTAGAAGGGGTGCAGGGTGTGTGATTTTGATTTAGCACTTATATCAACCTTGTCAATTTCTGTGTCTAGAAAAGGTAAGAATAGAATGAAGATGGTTAGCTTTGAGCTTTGCTTCTCAAATAGGGCACATTTGATGTGTTTCAAGGTATATAAAGTCACAGGTGAAATATAACATGTATTCTTTATATATCAGTTGTCCCTAAAAAATTGGAATTAAAAACTTTTAACCTTTGCATTTTTAAAATAGTTTATCACATGTATATTCTAGGAAAAACATGAAGTTGAGAAGAATTGCTTCACTTGTGGTGGGCTCTTTTGGACTCTGGCTGCTGCTGTTCATTTCCACCCTGGAGTATGCATTCACTGTTTTAAACCGTAGGAGGACTTAAGTAAATTAATTTAGAAGCATTGGCAGAACATTTGAAAGGAAAATCTAGAAGAGGTAGAATTATTTGGTATGAATCTGGGAGACATTATAGTAACTAAAGATATATCCTCTCTGTGGGCAGAAGTCACCTTGGCCAGCATAAAATATTCCTTGAAACTATCCTTCTTTTGCTCTGATCTCATGGTCCTCAAGTTGATCTGCTTCTTAGTATTCCCGAAACACAGCATATTGGTTTCTCCTAAAAAAAAAAAAAAAAAGGCTTTATGGTGATATAACTTACATACTATAAAATTACCTATGCATGTTGCTTTCTTGAAGTAAATATTTATCACTAAATTATTCAGCTTTCATCTATGTGAGTTTAGTAGAGGATGAGCATTGTTGAGTTTGGTTAACTCTGGATTACTAATATGGGTGAAGATCCTGGACAGTGATACAGTCATTAAGGTGGCATTCCTAAAATGTGTTCCACAGATCCTGAGTTCCTCAGGTTATTAATAGGTGTTATACCACCGAAGGAGTCATGGTCCAAGGAGTTTGGGAAACATTCTTTGAAACAAAGTTAAATTGTTTTTTTTCTTCTTGACTGCTCAGAGCCATTAATATGCTAATGTGCAATAAGCTCAAGAAGAGTATGTATTATTAATAATAAGGGTTTTTCCTGAGTGGTGGGATTGTGGGTCTTTTAATCTTCCTTGAACTTTGTGCTACTTTCAAACTTATCTATGGTGTATATATAATACTTGGAAACACAACATAAGTTCAAATAAAGTCCCATGCACAGTTAGTGCTTTAACTTGTGGTAGGGAGATAATGATAGTAAGATGTCGCTGCAGTCGCCCACCTGGAACGGGACCAGTCTTCACCCAGGAAGAAAGTGGGAGGAAGATTGGCCTCTCCATTAAATATATGTGTTTGCATTATAACAACAGGAAGTTTGGCAGAAAAAACCCTGAAAATTTCTTGAAAAAAAGCAAAATTTCCAACTTCCGTTCTAAATTACTCATATATGATATTTGGGGAACATAATTGGGCAGGATTTCTTTAAACTAAAATGTGTTATCTGAGGGAAATTCTCACTAATGTCTCTTCCTTCCTCTCAGAGCTTTTCAACAAATCCAACAAGAATACTTGCTCTGCTGGGATAGAAGTGGAGGCTACTATCTGGACGAGCCGGCTCTTCCTCAGTCAGTCCCATTGCTCAGTGAGTTCCATTCCTGTTAAAATAACACCTTGCAAGTCATGTGGAAAGAAGCTGCAGACTGAACAAACATGCTGAGTGGTTTTACCAACAAAGATCAACATGGGAAAGTTCGCGAGTCTTTGTTTTTCCCGTGCTTATCCTTTATCAATAAGTAAACATGAGTTCTTGACACTCCTTTTCACGGACTGGGGAGCCCCTGCTTTGGACCATATTCTGGTCTCATATTAAAGTGTAGAATTCAGCGCACAGTTAGCGGATTGGAGCTTGGAGCTATGCCATTCACGCTAAGATGAGAGATCAGTTAGTAGGAGCTGCAGGGGTTCTTTCCCTCCCCCTGCCCCATTTCCCTGTAGCTCTTTCCTTTGGCTCTATGGTTCCAACACAAATAGCCTTAGTAAATTAGAATGTGCAGACTTAAAGTAAGAAGAAGTCAAGATGGACCAATAGAGAATTGTAGTAATCTATTTTAAAATTGATATTGTATCTTTCATTTCATGTACCTTTTTAAATAAAAGTAGGTTATGTCTTTAAATTGCAGATTCATAGTTTGAGAAATAAAGAAAAGAAGTTACTTGTGATCTCACCAGTCTCTCTAGATGTGCATCTATATATCTGTCACATGTATGTGTTTTATTTATATATTTATGTTTTGGGTTTTTTTCTTCTTTTTTTTTTTTTTGAGGAAGATTAGCCCTGAGCTAACATCTACCACCAATGCTCCTCTTTTTTGCTGAGGAAGACTGGCTCTGAGCTAACATCCGTGGTCATCTTCCTCTACTCTATGTGTGGGACGCCTCCCACAGCATGGCTTGACACCTGTGATCCAAACTAGCGAACCACGGGCTGCTGAAGCAGAACGTGCAACCTCAACTGGTGCACCACCAGGCTGGCCCCTATATTTATGTATTTTTAATAAAATTAAGATCATATTGTTCTTAAACTTACTTTTGCTATTTACAATTTTGCAAACATTTTTCCATGTTATTATATATCCTTGAACAGCAACATGTTAAATTCCGTATTAGTCTATTATAGGAATACTTTCTAAAAACAAACCCCATATTATCGAATGGGGTTTGTGGTGTAGCCGTAAAGTGTAAGCTTTGGATTGGGTAGCTGAGTTCGAATTGCAGCTCCACTAAGTTAGTCTCTCTGGATTTCACTTTCTTCGTGTGTAAAGTGAAATTATAGTGCTTAACTCATAGGATGGGGTCGAGGAGTACGCAGACCCCCAGGCTCTTGACACGAATGCTCTGAGCAAGGTGGCAGGATTCTCAGTGTGCAGGCATGCCCGCTTCCCTGCCCTCTTACCACCCTGGCGTGGTCCAGGTCGACAGTGCACTGCCTCATTGGTTTTAGTGTTTTTAAATAGACCAAACTGCCTCCATTACTGCAATTACAAACTTTACTGTTTTACTTAAGAATATTCAGGATGTGTTTTCATACTAAAAAAATAACATCTGATTTTGTAAAATTCTATTTTAAAAGTATTTATTCATTATAACTTTGTAATAACAAAAGCTTAATGCTTGCTGCTTATTTTTAGAAGATAGTAGATTATACTTTGCTGCCTGAATATCTTCTCTCATAATAAATAGATTTTAATGAACTGCTGTTCTGAAAACCTCACTGTGTAACCGTAAGGGGAATAGGAATAACCTGTGTAGAAATAACCCACTCGGTAACCAAGGCTGTTTTGCTTGGTCGTTTTCTCTATCCTGCAAATCAGAGTGATCAGACACAAGGGGAAGCTGTGTCATAGGAGGGAAAATAACATTCATCGGCGAGTCCAGTATATGAGAGGGTTTGGAGGGAGCGTGAGTCAGAAGAAGTCAAGCAGCCCACTACCTAAGGAGACGTAGATATACTAGAGCAGCCTTTCACAGAGAAAGAGAAAAACTGAAATGAGATTTTCTAAATTAACTTCTGTTTTCTTTCAAAATCCTTTTGTAAAACAATATTTTTACCATAGTAACAACATGGTAGTACCATGGAAGAAAGGCAGACTTAACAGTTAAAATTATATTTGGCATAGGGTCAAGAAAGACCAAACTGAAATATTATCTCATTTTCTATGTTATCACTTTCAAAGATAAAGTCACCCTATTAGAGGAAGTCCAGACTGACATGAAGGTGAAAGTATTTGAGTCCGTAAACGCAACCTGAATTTTAGCAAAGGAAACTACAGTGCATTTTTAAAAGCCTCTTTCAATCTTTAATTAGCTTCTTGTTCAAATGAACTTTCCCTTAGTTTACTGGAGCGAGGGAGGGCTGCCTGAGAGGTTGACCACCCAGCCCCCAGCCCCCACTGCCAAGGACAAAGCAGGGACCTTGTGTCTCAGGATTACGGGAAATGGTTATGAAGGAAAGGAAAAGAAAATTGCTTTTCCAGCTTCTCTAACTTCCCATGTAGCCTACAGAAAAAAGCAAGCATCCCTTGGGAGGAAATAACAAAAGTGCCAAAGAGTAGATGAATGGATGGAGCCTGCATCACTGCAGTGTACGGGAGTGCTTGCCTTTATAATGCCACACAGGCTCCTGTCCCCTGCTCACAGTGGTTATCAGAAGGCCAAATGGACTTTTAAGTACCAAGTAGCCCTGCCCTCCCAGGGCCTCTACCCTTGAAGCTATTTCTTAGCTCAGTTCCTTTTACTGCCAGAAATATCACAGTCAGAGAAAGGGGTCTGGTGAAGCTGTACAAGTCCAGGTTCCCTGTTTCCTTTTCTTACAGCACACTTGAGGTAGCCAGTGAGACCCTCAGAGGTATCCATAAGAAACCTTAAGAGACAGCTAATTGAAAGGAGTGTCAAGAAATAAGAAATAAGCCTCTTCTTACAAAACCACTCACCCCTGTAGTATCTCTAAGGTACCCCAGCCTTAGCCAAAAAAAAGACCCCCGGTAAAATAAACATTCAAAGTTTCTTTGGTCTAGTAGCTTTTCATTGAGCATAGATTGAATTTCTAACACAGTTTTGCCTTACCACACCCTCTGATTTGTCAGACTTGATTCCTAAGATACTTCATGACCTCACTGTGCACCGCCATCCGCCTCCTTCAACAGTAACCTCAGCAAGCATGCAGGTATTGATGCCATATCTCTTAATTATCTTCTCAGTGAGAATTAGGGTATGAACTGATGGAAGGAATTTTTAAAAGAGTCTATCAGATTGATTGTCTGAAATTCCATACCAAGCTCATGTTTTGACATAGTGTAGCTACAGCCTCAGAAATTGTAACGTAAACAAAAAGGGCATTTCAAAATGAAGACAAGAGGAAGTTTAGCACTAACACACTGCACACCCTTAAGGAAAAATCCCTGAGATTTCAACCACCAAGTGGGTCACACTCTTTGTCCTGTCTGCTAATAATCTGACTTTATCCCTATTTTGTCCATCGTGATAGAAGCATCCACCACAAAAATATGATTAGACATTTCTTTAACTCTTCTCCATTGACGCAGTTATGTAAATCTAATCTCTGCAAAGCTTTCCCTTACTTGCTGGAAGAGGCAGAACCCTTCATATGACCCAAGCTAGTCACTCACTTCCTGTGGATCTTTCCTTCACCACCTTACTGCTCTGCTTGTACCTAGTTATTGAGGAAGGCGGCATAGCTGAAAGGGCACGGGACTTTGAGTTTGAAGAAGCACCTATTCGGCTCACTAGCTGAAGGGCTTGGGGCAACTCGTTCAGTCTCCCTGAGCCTATTTCCATGATTATTATGAGACTCAAATGCAACTAGTGTGTGTGAAATTGCTTTAGTGTATAAAATGGTGGTTACTCTATTTCTTTAACTTGTTCCCATCATCACTCCCTGCACACAGACATCTGCATCGGTACCCATTCTTCCCTCTCAGAAGCATAATTGTCCCTTCTCAGAAGCGTGTGTCTCTTAGAAGCATGGTTTCTAAGTCCCTCTAAAAGAAGGTCTCTCTCTGCCCAAGGCAGATTCCTGCACTGGTGCTTTTCATATCCATTCCAGATTCCTTACGAATCTTCCTCGGTTCTGTCTAGCATTCCCTCTCTCCTCTGGCTTCACCTTTCCCCCGTCGATTTCATCCTCTCAGTAAACACATTCATTTTACTCCCTTTATTTTCACATTCAGAGTTCTTAAAAAATTAGTCCCAATCTCTTTTCCAAACACTGCTCCTTCTGCTCCACTGAAATTGCTTTTGTTAACACAACGAGTGATATCTTAATTACTAAAATTAGTGGACTCTTTTTGGGTTTATTCCAGTATATTTTCTGTGTTGGGTTTAACATTATTAACCACTCCCTCCTTGAAACTTTTCCTTCCTTTGCATTTTATAACATCACCTTCGCTTAATTCTTCAACCTTTTTGTCCATTCTTCATTCTTTCCCTCGGCATCTCTTCTCTTCTGCTTCTACAAGAGGCTTAGGGAATTTTAGCTTGCCAAATTAAATAAACTCTTTCCCCTTGGCCATTGGAAGATCTCTATGTGTAAGGCTAATTTCATTCTGTGATAGTGATTTTGTGTTTGGAATAACTGTGTAATGGAAAATCGAATCATGATTACTTATTTCCCATAGGCTTGTGAACTGTTACTAGGTGTAGATAATTTTTAATAACAGCTAACGTGAGTTCAGTGTATGCCTCATCCAGAGGTATAAAAAGCCACAGTAACAGCAATAAAAACAAAAATCCCATTACCAAATGTGCCCTGAATGCTGGTTGTGTAATTGTAAAGTACCAGTGTCATTTGAGCATCTTATTCTCATCTAGTACTACTGGCTGCAAGTATGTTCTTCCTCCCTCTTAAAGGCAGGTACCAGGTTCTAGGAAGAACTCCCTACTCATTTTTACTAAACTCTGAGGTTTTTCAGCAGGCTGTGGGCTCCCTGCAGAAAGGGATGATGTCTGTCATTTGTGTCCTCTCTGCCAAGCAGACCACTTGGCACATAAGCTCACACTGGATGCTGTTGAACTGAATTAGTTTGAGTGGGATATAGACTAAACCAAATTGAAAAGGCATGGGGTCCGCTTTGGAAAGCAATTTTAAAGTTTCTTAAAAAGTTAAACATAAAGTCACCATATGACCTGACAATTCCACTTGTAGGTATGTACCCAACGGAGATGAAAACAGATATTCACACAAAAACTTGTACACAAATTGTTCATAGCAACATTATTCACAATAGTCTAAAAGTGGAAACAACCCAAATATCCTTCAACTGATGAATGGATAAATAAAATGTATCTATATACAGTGGAACATTATTCAGCTATAAAAAGGACTAAAGTACCAATATATGCTATAACATGGAGGAACCTTGAAAATATGCTGAGTGAAAGAAGCTAACCAGACACAAAAAGCTACATATTGTCTGATTCTGTTTGTATGAAGTATCCAGAATGGACAAATCCATAGAGAGAAAGTAGATAAGTAGTTGCCTAGGGATAGGAAGGGAGAGTTAAGCAGATGATGACTAAAGGTACAGTGTTTATTTTGGGGTGATGAAAATGCTTTTCTAATTGATTGCTTGCACAACTCTGAATATTTAAAAAACTGTTTATTTGTATACTTTAAGTGGATTTTTTGATGTGTGAATTATATCACTTAAAAAACAGAAAATTTATGGGGCTGGCCCTGTGGCCGAGAGGTTGAGTTCGCGCGCTCCGCTGCAGGCGGCCCAGTGTTTCGTTGGTTCGAATCCTGGGCGCGGACATGGCACTGCTCATCAAACCACGCTGGGGCAGCATCCCACATGCCACAACTAGAAGGACCCACAACGAAGAATATGCAACTATGTACCAGGGGGCTTTGGGGAGAAAAAGGAAAAAAATAAAATCTTTAAAAAAAAAAAAAGAAAATTTAGGAGAACCATATATAAAGCTAGATTAAAAGTCTTTGGTTAATGTGGAAGAAACTCTTAAAAACTTATTCATTCCTATCTTTTTTAAAAAGGAGGGGCATAGGAATTGAGGGATGCAGTTACTCAGGAGCCCTTTGAACATCTCTTGGATTCTGCTGGGAAGCAGAAATGTCTAAAACTCCCTTTTTCTTCCCTAGCACCACTATTGTAATCCAAGGGGAACTTTTTAAAGTTTACTCAAAGACAGGCCAGATTTCTGTTCCTCTGGGGATGTTTTGACAGACAGAGAAAGAGAGAGATGATTACACTTGGGGAAAAAGCAAATACAAAACTTGTCCTTCCATAAATACAAAAGTATTGGAATTGGTGAGAATTTTGATAGCTTTTCTGTTATAATGCTTTTGACAACTGCAGCAATTGATTCTGTCTTCTCCTGTCTGTGGCTGTGGTTGAGCTTAAGCTGCCATTTGCTAGCTTTTGCTCTAGGGTCAGTGATTTGGTTACTAGGCAGGATTTTTTTTTTCTTTTTTTAATAAAATGACCATTGCTTCTCTCAGAAAGTATACAAAGAAAAGTAAAAGTGAAGTCATTGTAACTTAGTCTGGGTGCAGACTTAAAGGCCCCGTACAACTTGCCAGTCGTCAGTTATTCCAACTTCTGTGGAGCTGCATTTGGAAAATGGGAGACATAGCCTTCCACCCTTTCAGAGAGAGCTAGTGATTAAATAGGTAATGCTTTAAAAATATTTTGAATTAAAGAAATTTTAATGCATAAATTCACTATAAATCCTTCAAACATGTCTATTCAAGGGTGAAGCTCTCTGATCCTATAGGAGGAAATATTGCCCTGATGATTTAGAACAGTGCTATCTAATAGACATATAATGTGAGATACAAATGTCAGCCAAATACGTAAATTTTAAAATTGTTAGCACCTAAATTAAAAAAGGAAAAAGAAACAGATGAAACTAGTCTTAATGATATATTTTATTTAACTCGGTATATCCAAGATATTATTTTAACGTGTAATTAACATAAAAATTATTGAGATATTTTAGTCTTTTTTCATTCTCAATCTTTCAGATCCGATGTGTATTTTACACTTACACTAGGTCTCAGTTCAGACTAGCCGCATTTCAAGTGCTCAGTAGCAACATGTGGATAGTGGCTGCCAATTGGTCAGTGTAGATTTAGAATTTAGAATTTCTTATTCTGATTGTAGCAAGGGGATGAACCACCAGAGGAAGCCGAACGGCTGTTTTGTTAAACAGAGGAAGACTGTCCCATGGGGGAAAAAACTTCCCTATGTGAGATTATAATCTAAAACAGGACTTTTTGCATTTCCTTTGGTTACTGTTAAACTACAGACATATTTCAATGAAGAGTAATCTGAATTGGTCTAATGAAGAAAAAAATATATGTAGTAGTTAGGAATATTTTAGATACTTTCTTCTGAATGAGACCTCTGAAAGGATCGAGTGGCCAGATCTTCTGTAACTTCAGCAATTGAAGATATCAGAGGGTTTGTGAATCGTGCTTACATTTCATAACTCCACTATTCAAAAGTATTTTGCAGCCTGTATTATATGGTATAAATATTTTATATGATGTCATTACCAATGATATTTTCTTCCTTTGTTCGTGTACCTAAATAGTAAACTTTAATTGCCAGACTTGGAAAGCCTTCAATTACGTGTAGAGCTATTGTAAGACAGCCTCTAAACTGAGACCTTGTTTGGGAGAAATCAGCACAGGGGAGAGTTCTTTCTAGTCTCTTCTTCGATACCCCCACTCCTCCTGTCAAAAATAGTACACCAAAAAGTCTGGTGACTAAGTGTACCTTTTTATTTAAAATAATATTTACATGGGGAACTAACAGAAGTTTAGATGAAGTTACAGACAGTCTTCAGTGAGGATTTATTTTAATGTGACTTTTTGACACTCAGCAAATTGTCAAATATTGCTATTTAATAATATTTAATACAGGCTAGGGCCTGCCCCTTGGCCAAGTGGTTGGGTTCGCATGCTCTGCTTCAGCCGCCCAGGGTTTCACTGTTTCAGATGGTGAGCGCGGACGTGGCACCGCTCATCAGGCCATGCTGAGGCGGTATCCCACATGCCACAACTAGAAGGATGCGCAACTAAAAAAAATAGACAACTATGTCCTGGGGGGGGGGGGGGGGGGGTGGGGGAGAAAAAGGAAAAATGAAATCTTTAAAATAATAATAATAATAATATTTAATATAGGCTGGATCACACAAATCAACCTACATTGCAGACTGCACCCTCTTGAGCTCTGCATGAAGCTCTCCCCACCCCGTTCCCAGGCACGCGCTGGCTCCCCAGGCCTTCCTTTCAACCCCACAGATCTCTGGCACTAATATCAGCATAGGAAGGAGTGGGGATGAAGGCAAGGGGATTAGACAATGGGGAAGGGAAGAAGACAGACTAGGCGAAGCACCTTGTGACCTTAAAATAACGAGCCATGTTTTCCTGTGTGTCTGGTGAACTGTCTCTAAAGACAATTCCAAAAAAGAAGCTATAAAAATGTTTAGAATAAAGGCAACATCCTTGGGCTCAGAGCCTGCCCTACCAAATTTATTACTCTGAAGTTCAACGCGCGTTTAAATGCACCTGAAAAGCAGATTTCAGTATATTTGGAAGGTGAGGAATGGGGTATGGTGAGGATCAGTCTTACTGCTTGAAAACCATTGTTTGTAACTCTTATTTCAATCTTTTGAAATAATTGATAAAAGAAGTGGCATTCCCCCTGCTCCCATCTATTATCAAAAATAATCAGGACTTCTTGGTTGAGATAGAAATAAGTTTCCAATTATATTGATTCAGGGTAAAACTCTCCTGTGTGCCTCTAAATTTTTCAAATGTTTTGTACTGAGGCAACAACATAGTGAATGAACAAAGAGTGAAAACTTCAATACAAGTAAGATTTCTAAATAGCTGTGGTACACAGAATAAAGCCTCCCAGAGATGTCCACATCCTAATCTCCAGGACCTGTGAATATGTTGCCTCACATGGCAAAAGAGACATCGAGGGGGTGGCCCGGTGGCACAGTGGTTAAGTTCGCATGTTCACTTCGGTGGCCCAGGGTTCACCGGTTTGGATCCCGGGTGCGGACATGACACTGCTTGGCAAAAGCCATGCTGTGGTAGGCGTCCCACGTATAAAGTAGAGGAAGATGGGTATGGATGTTAGCTCAGGGCCTGTCTTCCTCAGCAAAAAGAGGAGGATTGGCAGTAGTTAGCTCCGGGCTAATCTTCCTCAAAAGAAAAAAAAAAAAGACATTGCAAATGTGATGAAATTAAGCATTTTGAGAGGGGAAGATTATTCTAGATTATCTGGGTGGGCCCAGTGTAATCACAAACATCCCTTTAAAACGAGGCAAGAGGGTCAAAATCAGAGAGAGAAAGTATGGGGATTAGAAGCAAATTTATTTCCATTTATCAAATTTATCAAATTCATTCAACTAATACTTATTGAATAAAGAAGTGACCAAAATCAACAAAATTCCTGCCCACATGGAGCTTACATTCTAATGGTGGAGACAGACAATAAACAAACAGTGCGATTTCGTATGATGATAATTTTTCATGGTAAATGCAAATACCAGCTGATTCTGGAAAATTAAACTGTGTCCCTTTGTAAACCCAACTGCCAACTTCATGAATGCTTTACTACTATAAGAGATGTTTTTCCTGAGGCATTCAAGTAAAACCTCCAGAAGGGCCTCAAGACCTGGCACCTCACTTATTCATGTCAACTTTCTCAAGTTTTGTGGGATAAAAACTTGCTTTTTTTGGTCTTTTTTTTGAGGAAGATTAGCCCTGAGCTAATCGTCCCCTTTTTGCTGAGGAAGACTCGCCTTGAGCTAACATCCGTGCCCATCTTCCTCTACTTTATACATGGGATGCCTGCCACAGCATGGCTTTTGCCAAGCGGTGCCATGTCCGCACCCGGGATCTGAACCGGCAAACCCCGGGCCGCCAAGAAGCAGAACGTGCGAACTTAACCACTGCACCACTGGGCCAGCCAGGGATAATCACTTTCTAAAGAAGAAAGCGTAAGTGAATATTATAGCCTCTGTCCCTATGATCCACCTCTAGCCTAAGTGCCATGTTCTGGCCAACATCTGAGAATAACCTAGGACTGTTGAGTCTCATGTTGACTCCAGAGTCTGTATGAGGGGGTTTTAGGGATCATTGAAAGTATGACTAGGAGACTTGTTTTAAAGTTCTGTTTGAATAGCAAGCACACTGTTTATCTGGATAATAGTGATGTACATTAGGGGTGGAATTCAGAAGCTTTCCCTAAGCCGCTCTTGGTACTGCCACTACAAGACAGGTAACTCAAGTTGAAGAAGATCTAGTCACTGCCGTGGGCAGCTTGGGAGAAGGTCTGATGCAAGCGAAGAGAAGGTTGGGCTCAAGAGCATCAAAAAGCATGGTTATCTAGAAATATGGCAGGTGCCAACCACGCTCTGCTAGTGTGCTGCCTTTGCGTTACTTGGGAGTAGAGTACCTCCCAACACAATGTGGAAGTATAATTTTCTTATCTTTATGCCTGAAGTGATTAGCTAGTAGTTGTCTCAAGTGACTATTTGTGAGTAACATTTAGTGGAACTGCACAGCTAGTTTCATGTACTATCCATGTTTTTGCCCAAAAAGATCAAACTTCAAGCAGGAAGTAGGTCTATAGAATTAAAATTGAGACATCGCTCTTTTCTTTCCTTTACCCCTTATATTCAATTCAACAGCAACTTCTAAAACTTTACCTCCAAAATATCACCTGATTAGTCTATTTCTTTCCATTTCTATTACTATAATCCTGATTCAAGCCACCATCACGTTTTGTGTGGACCTTAACTGATCTCTTGCCTCTTTACAATCCATTCTTTAAGAACCATGGTAATACTTTTGATTTTATTGAAAAATATTAAAACTTCAGTAAATGCAAAGAATTTTACAACAAAGGCCAGTGTACTCACCACCGAGAATTAGCAAGTTGTTACTATTTTGTCATTGCAGATATGAATGACATTACAAATATGATACAGATAACAAGTATAGCGATGTCGTCTTTGTTCCTTTCCTCAGTCCCATGGCCCAGAATCAATCACCACTTTAAATTTGGTGTTTATCCATCCAAGCTATTTTTATACTTTTACTCCATATATGTGTTTCTAAACAAAATAGAGGATTGTTTTGCGTGCTTAAAAAATTTGCATAAAATGTATTCCACCTTCTTTTTCCACTGAACATTATTTTGTTGAAAGCTGTCCACGTTGATTCTTACAGATCTTGTTTATTCATTTTAATTGCTATGTATTGTATTCCACTGTATGGATCAACCACAATTGGCTTTTTTAAGTTTTACTATTGGTTGACAATTAGGTTGCTTTATATTTTTCTCCATTTCAGGGCCCCAGTGAACATCCTGGTATGTGACGCTTTGTGTGCATGTGTACGACTCTCATTACCTAGATATAGAATTGCTCGATCACAGGCTATACACATTTTCAATTAATTCTTCCCAAAGTGCTTGTGTTGATTTACACTTCTACCAGTTAACTCCTGAACGTGGTATTTTCAAACTTTAAATTTTTTCAAATTGTTTTAAAGGGATTTCCATGATGACTAGTGAGGTTAGGTATCTTTTCATATGACTATTGGACATTAATTTTTCTTCTTCTATCAATTACCTGTTCATATCTGTTGCCTATTACTGTTTTGGATCCCAATCATTTGTTTGATATAGATATATGTTTTTTTACATATATATATAGTATTTATATATATTAATTTAATATATTTTATTAAGCTATATATATAATATACAGTTTAAATTTGTTTAATCCCTTGTTGAAGTTATTTAATCTGTGTGATATCTGGTATTTAAATTTATTTATTAGAATATTTCAAGGAACAAGTTTACTCTCTCACCTCTCTCAATTCAATACATAAATACAGCAAATACCTTCTCTCAGTCTATGCCTTATCTTTTCACTTTGTATGAGATATTATTTGTCATTCAAAAATTTTAATCAAAGTGATATTTTTAAACACAAATTAGATCACAATCCTCCCTTGCTTAAAAGCTCCAATGTCTTTCCATGCCAAACATTTTGCCTTGACCCGTAAGTCTCCTCTGCATGACTTGGGGAAGCCGTTTCTGACCACCCAATCTAGAGCCCACCTCCCCAGAACTCTATTTACATCATCTTGTTTTATTGTCTTCATAGCACTTATATTTTTATCTGTTTCTGGTATGTTCTTAAGTGTTTGATTAATGTCTGCCCCCACTCTCCAACCAAACTAGAATTTGAGCTCCATAACAGAATGGACTTTGTCTTTTTTACTGTGGTACCCAACAGTGCCTTGAACAATGCTAGTAGGCACTTAAGTTTTTGTTAACAAAACGAAACTGACCTTACTGTAAATCCTGTATAGTTTGTAGTTTATATCAGTATATAATGGACTGTGGACCCATTCATTCTCCATAATGTCTAGAGTAATGCTTTGTACATGGTAGGTACTCAACAGATCCTTTTTGATTGACAAATGATTATTTTTGTCATTGTCATGAAATTCTGAATTAAGAAACTTATGCTCGGTGTTGGATAGTCAAAATAAGTGTTGGATAGTGAACAAAACTAGATAAGCAGCACTCAAGGAATTTTTCTTGATGGGGTCTCCTTCTTTGGAGATAGAGCACGTAGCATAGAAGCCCCACAACCAGACTTACCTCCGCTAAGAAGGTTGGGCTATCACAACAGCCACCTCTCCAGGAGAAGAAAGGGTTACAGAACAGAGGAAATCTGTTTTAGAACAATGGGGAACGCTGGAATGGTGGTTAAGAGCCTGGGTTCGGAGTCAGACAAATTTAGGTTTTAATCCCGGGTCTGCCACTTGTTAGCTGAGTAACCCTGGGCGACCTACCTTCCCTAATTCTCAATTTTAGCAACTTCAAAATAAGGAAAATAATGTCTCCTTCATAGCATATAGAGGAAATGAACTAATACAGTAAGGCATCTGCACAGTGCCTGCCACCCAACTGTTCAATAAATGGTAGCAGTTAATATTATTGAATAGAAGTTAGTGTATATTCCCAGATATTATGTAATGGAAATATAGAGATTTTAAGTTTTAATGCCATTTTAAAATTACAGCATGGTTGTAATGTTCTAAGGAATACCTTTTCACTATAAGAACAAAATTGCCTCAGATGATTTACTTCCTATCTTGACTTCTAGTTTCCGTTGATGAATTGTTATAGATGTGTGCAAATTTCAAATATTATTGCTTAAGCCTTTTTATTTTTAAAAAATGTTCATTTCTGGAGCCGGCCTGGTGACATAGCTGTTGGGTTCGCGTGCTCTGCTTCAGTGGCCCAGGGGCTGCCAGTTCAGATCCTGGGTGCGGACCTGTGCACCTCTTATCAAGGTATGCTGAGGCAGACATCCCACATATAAAGTAGAGGAAGATGGGCTCAGGTGTTAGCTCAGGGCTAATGTTCCTCAGAGAAAAAAAAGTTCATTTCTTTATTAATACATTTGTATATATATAATTTTAGAAATACGTAGATGTGATCATATACATGCTTTCATAATGAAGTATTTTGTTTTGTTTATTTATTTATTTTTTGTGTGAGGGAGCTTGGCCCTGAGCTAACATCTGTTGCCAATCTTCCTCTTTTTGCTTGAGGAAGATTGGCCCTGAGCTAACATCTATGCCAGTCTTCCTCTGTCTTATGTACAATACCGCCACAGCATGCCTTGAGAAGCGATACCAGGTCCACGCCCAGGATCTGAACCTGCGAGCCCCAGGCGGCTGAAGCAGGGCACACAAACTTAACTACTACGCCACCAGGCTGCTGCCATGAGGTTTTTTTTTTTTTTAATGTCATCTCCTCTTTACCCCAACTTCAGCCTCCTTTATGCTTCAATCCCATGGTAGCCTGTATTAACAGCCAAATATGTGTCCATCCATTTTTTCCTTTTGACTTATAAATTCAGTGCAGGCCTATTCATAATATACTTATATACATATGCAAATACAAGGGGTTTTTGATCATTAATTTAAAAAATGGGATCATATTCTCAAGCATGTTGCTTTCCTCACCCAATACCCAGAGGAAGCATCTCCAGTTCATCTGGGTATAACATGACTTCATATTCTAATGGCAGCACAGTATGCTGTGATGTAGATGTAACATCATCTATCCAGCAATTCCACAAGCATTGAGCATTCATTTTGTTTCCATTTTTTGGCACTACAAATTATGCTGCAATAAACATCATTATGTGTCTTTGTCTACTGATGTATTTATTTCCTTGGGATAAATTCCTAGGAGTATGATTGCTAGGTTGGAGGATGTCTACATTTCTAATTTTAATAGATACTGATAAATCTTTTCCACTAGCAGCAAGAAATGTAAAAACATTTTATGTCACTTTTACAGAAAATGCCACTTGTACATAACAATTATGTAGCACTAAATGTGACATCTTTAAAAAAAAAAAAGAACAATAAACTTCTGGTAAGGAAGTTTAAAACAAAGATGCATTCCATTGGGATATGTCCTCCTTTTTAATTACTGTACTTGGGAAGTGGAGTTGGGTAGGAGATGGGGGCGGGGGACAGGAGACTCGAAGAAGAAAGGATACTGAAATAGAAATCTTTCCAAGTTTACTTTCCTCAATAGGTGACTTTCCCCTCCATAACTGTCCTGTCCTAAAACAGGATGTTTGAGCATCCTGGTAATACACAATTGGATGACTGTTACACATCTTTTCTTGCAAGTTCATTAGCTTCTTATTCTTTTGGCTAAATGTTTTGTGGTGTGCATCATGCTGATGTATACCAGTTAAACATTTTTCACCAATTTTCTGTGGTAAGGAGTGGAGGAAGGGGAGAGAGTTCCAAGAACAAAGACTGTCTTGTGAAACTATAGATGATGCTATCAAGTCCTTCAGCATATGCAAGAGAAGTCTTAGCAGAGTTAACTGCTCGATTCACTAAGTTTACAGTGCATCTTTGTAGGGAGCAGAATAAAATACCATGATTTACAAGTTGGAATGAAAAAGGAACTTCATAAAACAAGTTTATCAGACCATTCTTGTTAATAGAAAGAACACTAATAGAGACTAGTTAACATTTTTTAGATATCCACATTAATAATTTCCATGAGAAAGTATGAATTCTGTGCATAGTGTATGTATAATAAGTAAGAAAGATTGGCATACTTAATTTGCACATTTACTTAAAAAATATGATAGAAAGATGAAAATTGGCTAAAAGGAAGCTGTTCAAAATGGTAAAAACTTCAAACTGTAAGACCTCTTTCCTGAGATCAACAAGAAAAGAGCCTCATTCATTCATGGGCAAGTGAGCTAATTAAGAAAGGCAACATGAGATGAAATTCAAAACAAAGTAGATGTAAAATTTTTAATTATTTCAAGAATAAATCAAACTCTCCTATGAATATGTTTCATTAAACATGAAAGTATGTTTTTCAGCATAAGTTGTCTAAATCTTCTCATTAGCTTGCTTTCTCAACACATTGAGAACCTTAGGTAATGAGAATAACACCTTAATTTCTTATCAGTTTCATTTTCTTTTTGCATGACAATTATGCTTATGATGAGAGCATTCTGGAAACATTTATATATGTATTTTACTGAGAAATTTGTCATCTTTTTAATGGACTAAACAGACTCAACTTTATTGTTCTTAAAAAATATAACAGTAACTCAAATTAAGTGGGTAATATGTTCATGAAAAAGGAGAGAGATTCTTCCTCAATTCCTGGGAAAAGTCAGGGGCAAGATATATACAATTCTTCTGCAGTAACATTGAGATTGTCTTTCTTCATCAGCTCTGGGTTTGGACAAGCCGTAGGCCTGGTCTTCATCAGGTTTCCACTGAACTGAAGAGAAGCGGGAGAAGGTGCAGACCAGGCATGCCTTCCAGCGTGGGAGTGACTAAGAAGTACTGTATCTCTTAAGTCTAAATCTTCAAAGAGGGTAATGATTAGAGGATCATTTCAGCTTTCAAGCCAAGGAAATGCACACACCTAATGCCTAACTGTCACAGAGATGATTCACAACTTGTTTTCGTGACTGGAGGGGAAGAAAAATCCTTAGGATTAGAATAAACAAACGTATGTACAAACAGTTGTACATGATCTGCCAAAACTCCAAGTGGTTCTTCTTGTAATTTGGAGAGTTTTTGAGAAGGGTGCCCTGGAAATCCAAAGCATATGCAGCAGCAATTCAAATTCAACACACACCAAACAGAATTATCTTCTTCCCTAACCTGTTCCTCTGCTTTTGACTCCATTTCTGTATTTTTGACTCCATTTCTGTATGACGGAGTCTGTTAGCTGTGTTCTGTTTATATTTTGTATTCTGTTGTTCTCTGTATTTTCAGAAAAGTCAGAACAGAAAACCCCACTGAATTAACTCTTTAATGAATACTTATAACATAACCTCTCCAGACTTCAGTTCTTCATTTGTAAATGAGACGTCAAGCCACGTAGGTAGAGTGAATATAGAACTCGGAAACCAGAGATGTCTGTTCACGCCCCAACTCTGTGACTTACCAGGTATGTTGTCCTGGAAATTTTTAACAACATACTCTGCATTAAAGTCTCCTTGTTCTTACGTTCTTTGACTTAATGATTTAACTGACATTTCCATATTTGTTATTGAAAAAATTAAATACTAGCCTTAAGAGAAGCATAAAATTAATAGACATAGATTTCAGAGCCTGTATATATTGTGGTTAAAAAAAAAGTTAGTTGAAATGCTCCTAGGAAAGTGCTATAATCCACTTCACTCTACACAACCGTGTTCTTGCCTGACTGCCTCCAGCTGCCCCCACCTGAAGTGTCGTCCTCCCCCTGTCCATTTATCTATATCCTGTCCACACTTCAAAGCGAAACTCAACTCTCATCCTTTCAATGAAGCCTTTTCTGAAAATTTCAGTAAACGTTGAACAATAATTGAACTTTCTAATTAAATGATACTTAAATTCATCATGTATTTCCACCCTTAGCAATGTATAAGGGTGGAAATTTGCTTTACCTGCATGACTTACACTTAAATTCATTCTCTTGTTTACTTCCTATAAATACTCATTGAAAATCTACCACGTACTCTGTGATCTACGACTTTATTTATGTAATGTTTCTTTGTAAAATGGGAATGGAAATTCCTACCTTTCAAGGTTGTGGAAGATTGAATAATAACATTTATGTAAGTGCCTGGCCTGTGTTATGGCATAAATGGCTTGTTTTTCTTTCTCTTTTGTAAACAGGTATTTTCTGAAAATTAAAAAACATAGAACTGCTTAACTTGTTCTCAAAGAGTAAGGCTACCCTATCAAGAAAGCAGATTCTTTCTTTGTTACAAGAAACATTATGGCTAGCACCGTCATCTTTCTTAGAGTATTTCAGTATCTACTTGGAGATGTCACTTGAAAAAGTTTTCTTAGCAGTAGCATTTTGGTGCCTGTTGCATCAGGTAACTCTGGTCCAGCAGTTTTCCAGCTTCCAAAATCTGATGGTTTCTGTCCTTTCCCGTTTTCTTTGGTTGGCTTTATGTCCTTTAACAATTCATTTACTTTATTTTAATGGCTTTTGAGAGGGAGGTGTAGCTAACGCATATGATTAATTCACCATCTCTAAACTAGAAATCCATTTTTAACTCTATTTGCCTGTTGAAGTTTTTTGTTTGTTTGTTTTAAGGAGAATAAGGTTTAACAAATGTTTCTTGTTTCTAAAAGAAGTAATCAAGGCATAAGCCACACTTGAGTAAAACATTACTTTGGAGAATAAATGAAAACAGAAGCATTCTTGAATTATCTATGATCGTTCTCTTGTGATCTCTTAAAAGTATATGAACATTACTTGTATCAATTATTGTCATCTTTTAAATTAATCATTGAGATACATTATTTCAAGCTTCATACAAATGATGGCTATTAACTTCCTTTTTAAAGCTTTAACAATATTCCTAGTAATATTTATTTTGTCCATCGTCTGTCCCAGGCACTGGGCTAAGCACTGTACATACATTTTCTCATATAATCTTTGTAACAACCTCGTGAGGTCAGTACTTCCAAACTGCTATTACAGATAAGGCAGCTGAGGCTTAAATATCTACTGAAACATGCTAAGAAATGGTGGGCTTAGGTATTTATATTGCTTTTCTGATTCTGAGGCCTGTTCTCTTCACAACATGCTGCACTGTGCTGGAGGAAACCCTCGCTGGTTCAGTTTAGAGACGGTCCAGTTGGTTAAATCTGCCATAGCATGAATTGTGTGTCTGTGTGTTAATACATGTTCATGGGTCTGTAGCTATTAATACGTACCTACATTTTAAATTAAACACATGCAAATGATTAAATAAGTTTTTCCTGCTTAGGAATTTTCTGTCCTTTAAGCTAGATTAAAGGACAGATAATTATCATCAGTTAACGTTATTAACTTCACGTAATGCTGGAATGGCAGTTTCAGACATCAGTTCAAATATGGGCTTTCCAGTGTCATAAAATTTATAGCGCAGGCAGACTCCATGCCTTCGACTTACAAGAGTATTTTGCCAAATGCAGGAGAAAAAAATACCTCCTTACTTAAAAAAAAAAAATTAGTTTCTATTTTGAGTTGTTTTGTTAAATTCCTCTACTATTGTTTTTTTGTTTGTTTCTGTATCTGACTAGAAGGACTGCGATTGCTATCTCAGTGGGTGGGTGTGGCTGAAGAGATGATACACAATCGAACATTCCTTCCAGGTTAATTTTGTTCTCTTTCTCTGTCTCTTTTGCACTTCACTGAAGTGATTAACAGCGAGAGCTTTCAAGACAAAGGGAAAACTTATTACGAAGGCCCCAAGGGGGGAATGGCTTATGGGACTATGAGTTTAGAATGTTCCAGGAACAGAGAGGAAGCCATTGTGCCTAAGTGCAAAGGGCGAGGGGAGGGCGGCTCCAGATAAAGCTGGAGATGTTGGCAGGGCGGCTCCTGTAGGGCACTGCAGGTCATGGCAAGAGTTCACAATACAGAGCTGAGGAGCAGCCATGAGTCTCAAAGTCAGGGGTCTTCCATGGGGCCAAAGCCAGGTGTAAGAGAATACCCCATGGCCCCCCTCTGTTTTACCCCCAAGGACTCCAAAGGGAGAAATTTGGGTCTGAGTTTCCAGCAATTCTGCAGGCATTTCTAGAGATCATGTTACTGTTTAGTTATTTTACAGTGACACACCTGTGTTCCTGACTGGCCTGGCAGGGAGAGCTTCAGTTTCCTCTATAGGCACATACAGGTGGACATTGTAAACCTCATATGCAAAATACAGCCTCTATTCAGAGAGCTTTTCATGGACATTCAACCCATCAGTGCTAACAGCACTGAACTGAACAAACTCCTGCTTATGTAGGAACTAGTGAACTGGCTTTATTTGGTTTTCCAAGATATCAGAATAAAGTTCTCCAAATCAGAATGTCTTCTAAGTAGTGTTTAAAGGCTCTGTATTTCATGTTTCAACTCTATAAACCTTTATAGAAATAGCTGCTGGAGATGCATATGACACAATTCCTGCTCTTGGGGAGCCCACAGTCTAGGATGGGCAGACAATTTTTCTACATTAAGCATGGTAGATTCCCCAGTAGAGGCCTCATTCAGCTTTTTCTGTGGTTGTCACAGGTAGTTGTTGATGCTTTTTAACTCGTGAAATGTGTGGGTTGTATTTAATGATACTGATAATAGCTATCATCATTATCAGGCAACATGCTTACAAGCTTTACATAAATTAAATATTATTTCATTTAATTTCCCCCATTTAGCAGATGAAGAAACTCATCTTCAGAGAACTGAGTTAGCCCAACGTGAAAGAGCTAATGAGTGGGGTCCGTGTGACTCCCAGATCAGTGATTCTGAAACCCCGTACTTTTTGGTTTTCTACAAACCAGCTCCTTAAAGACTGGTTTCTATGATGTGTATCTGGGTTGAATCCAAGGCAATTTGATAACTACTTTACCACAAACCTTCTTTTTTTTTTTTCAGGAAGATTATCCCTGAGCTAATTACTGCCAATCCTCCTCTTTTTGCTGAGCAAGACTGGCCCTGAGCTAACATCCATGCCCATCTTCCTCTACTTTATATGTGGGACACCTACCTCAGCATGGTGCTTGCCAAGCAGCGCCATGTCCACACCCGGGATCCGAACCAGCGAACCCCGGGCCGCTGAGAAGCGGAACGTGCGCACTTAACCGCTGTGCCACTGGGCCGGCCCCTACCACCAGCCTTTTAAGGACATTTGCACTGGTTTTGTTTTGAATGGTCATAAATTTTTCTCTGAAACATGGGCCCTTCTGTATTCACTTACCAAAACTTCGTTGAGTATCTGTGAGTGAAGCATGGTGCTTGATAATGGAGATACAAAGATGGCTATGACCTGGACCCGGTCTTTGAAGAACTTGTAGCGTAGAAAGGAAACAAGGAATTATAATGCAGAGTGATAAATAACTCTATTAGAGTCATTTCAAAAAGCTGTCCTCCTGCTTCTTGGAGCCATGTCTCATACTCCTCTACTCACTCTTCCTCCTCTGTCTACTCCTAATGGTCCAGGCCACTCTGGGTCCTTCACTTTGCATGCCATCTGAGTGATCTCATTCATCCCCACAGCAATGCTCAGATCCCTGTCATGGGTTTCATACCCATGTAGCCACCAAAAACTGAGCATCTATCCAGACCTGGCAATCCTATACCCAACCCAAAGCTGTGTAGCTGTAATAAAATTTTATATTGAATTTTTTATGTTACCCCACAAATGAGCTTCATGTTCTCTAGCCCTTTCACAGAGTACCACCATGTCCATATTTTTATACAAAACAGCAACCTTGAACTTATCTTAGTCTTCTCCCTCTGTATTAACCCCAAACAGTCATTAACATTAATATTTCTGTTGTTTTAACACTTGTAATTCTCTCCACTTCTGATGCTACTGTAGCTTTAGTTCAGACTTTTATGATTTTTAGATGCCACGTTGCAATATTCATCTATTGTGAGTTTTCCTGGCTTTAATCTCTACAAATTTAACATGTCCATTGCTCTCAGAGTGATCTTCCTAAAATGAAAATATGATCATGACACTCCTTGATTTAAAATTTTTTATTTCCTTTGTTATAGACCTTAGTAGGGTATACCAAATCTGGACCCAGTCTATTTACTGTACCTTATCTCTGGCCAAGCCCTTTCTCATCCTTATTTCAGCTTTTCTCAATCACTTACATTTCCCCTAACATGGTATATTATTTCATACCTCATGTTTTGGCACAGACTACTGGTCCATTTGTCAGAAATGTCTGTCCTACCTCCTTCCTTTCCATTGTCATGGTTCACCTGTAAACACCTCAGCTTTCAGTACCTACCTCAAGATTCCCTTCTTCTATGTGGCCCTTTCTAGGGTAAAGATATGAATAAATAAGTAACTGTGAAAAAGAGAGGATGTCTGCTATGATAAATTTCAAAAATTACCACAGTATCAAAGTAGACTTCAGAACAAGAAATATTATCAGAGATAAAGACAGATATTAATTAAATAAAGATGTGAGTCACTTTATGAAGACTCAAAGCAATCCTAAACATGAATACACCTAACAAATAACCTTCAAAATACATCAAGAAAAATTGATAGAATTGAAAGAATAAATATAAATCCATAATTACAGTTTGAACCTTTAACACTCTGCTTTCAGAAACTGATCTAACAGGTAGAGAGAAAATCAGTAGGGATGTATAGGGCATAGATAACACTATAAACCAGCTGGACCTAACTGTAATTTTTGGAACACTCCAGCCACCACCAGCAGAATACATATTCTTTTCAAGTGCATATGGAACATTCACCAAGAGACAGCATATTCTGGGCCATAATACAAACTTAACAAAATTTAAAAAAACTGAAATCATACAAAGCAAGTTCTCTGACCAGAATAGAATTAAACTAGAAATCATTTACAGGAATATACCTGGAAAACCCCCCAACTATTTGGAAAATAACACACTTCTAAATAACTCATGGTTTAAAGGGAAACTAGAAAATATTTTGGACTAAGTGAAAATGAAAATTCAACGTATCAAAACTTGTAGAGTGCGACTAAAGCAGTGCTTAGAAATTCATAGCATGACATGATTATATTAAAAGAGAAAAGTCTCAAATTATTGATATAAATTTCTGCCTTAAAAAACTAGAATACAAAGAGCAAAATAAGTCCAAAGTAGGCAGAAAGATACAAAGAAACTAGAACTAAAATAATTTTGAAATAGAACAAAGTTGGAGGACTTACGCTACCTGATATCAAGATTTACTGTAGAGCTCTAGTTACCAAGACATTCTAGTATTCCCAAAAGAATGGACACATGGAATGGGGAGTCTAGAAATACACCCACACATTTATGGCCAATTGATTTTTGACAAAGGTGCAAAGAAAATTCAGTGGAGAAAGTATAGTTTTTTCAACAAATGATGCTGGAATGATTGGGCATCCACACACAAGAAAATAAACCCGAACTTACACCTGAAACCTTATACAAAAATTAAACTGGATAAGCGAACTAAACAAAAAATTATAAAACTTTTAGAAGAAACTAAAAAATAATCTTTGTGACCTTGTCTTAGGCAAAGACTCCTTAGACACTACATAGAAGCAACATTTATAAAAGAAAAAAGTAATAAATTGCACTTCTTCCAAATTAAAAGTTTTTGCTCAAGCTATATAATGTTATAATCCAGTGTTACTGCAATTAAAAAATAAGTAAATAAATACAAAAAAAAGTTTTTGCTCTGCAAAAGACAGTGTTAAGAGAATGGGAAGACAAACCATAGATTGGGAGAGGATATTTGCAAATCGCATCTTTGACAAGAGTATATAAAAGACTCTCAAGACTCAACAACAAGAAAAGAAACAACTGAATTAAAAAATGGGCAAACAATTGAACACTTTATCAAAGAAGACAAATGGATAGCAAATAAACACATGAAAAGATACAATATTGTTAGTCATTAGGGAAATGCAAATTAAAATGAGATATCTCTAGATACCTATTAGGATGGCTAGAAAACAAATAAACAAATTTTTAAAAACCTGACAATACCAAGTGCCAGGAGGTAGGGCAATGAGAACTCTTGTATATAGGTAATGGGAATGCAAAACGGTGCAGCCACAACAGAAAAGGGTTAGCAGTTCCTTATAAAGTTAAACATACACTATCATGTAATCCACCAATCCCAGTCCCTGGGATTTCCCTGAGAGATTTGAAAAACATATGTTTACACAAAATATATGTACGCAAATGATATACAGCTTAAGTTGTACAGGTGAATAAAGTTATCAGGACTTTATTCATAACCACTCTGGAAACACTCCAAATAGCAAATAGATAAACTGGTGAACAAACAAACTGTGGTATGTCCATACAATGGCATACCCATTCAGGAACAAACTACTCAAACAAGAAAATACATGAATATATCAAATGAGTTGTGCCAAATAAAAGAAGCTAGATTCAAAAAATTATATACTATTTGATTGCTTTATATGATATTCTGGAAAAGTCAAAACAATAGGTACAGAAAACATATCAGTGATTGCCTGGGGCTGTGGGTTAGAGGAGGGGATTTACTGCAATGGGGACCAAAGGAATTTTTGGAGTGATGGAAATTGGGGTGATTGGATTGGTGTTAATACAAAGGTATACATTTGTCAAAACTCATAGGACTGTACACTTAAAAGGGATGCATTTTCACCTCACACCCATTAGGGTGGCTACTATCAAAAAAACAGAAAATATTAAGTGTTGGCAAGGATGTAGAGAAACTGAAATTTTTGTGCAATGTTGGTGGGAAAATAAAATGGAGCAGCTGCTATGGAAAACACTGTGGAGGTTCCTTAGAAAATTAAAAATAGAATTATATTATCCAGCAATTCTACTTCTGGGTATATATGCATCCAAAATAATTGAAAGCAGGATCTCGAAGAGATATATGCATACCGGTGTTCATTGCAGCATTATCCACAATAACCAAGAGGTGGAAGCAACTCAAATGCCTATCAACTGATGAATGCATGAAGAAAATATGGGATACGCATACAATGGAATATTATTTGGCCTTTAAAAAGAATGAAATCTTATTTCAAGCTACGTCATGGATGAAACTTGGGGACGTTATGCTAAGTGAAATGAGCCTGTCACAAAATGATAAATATTGTATGATTCCACTTATATGAGGTATCTAAAATAGTCAAACTCATAGAAACCAGAAAGAATTGTGGTTGCCAGAAGCTGAGGGGAGGGGTTGATGGGGAGTTGTTCAATGGGGTATAAAATTTCAGGTCTGCAAGATGAATAAAACTCTAGACGTCTGTTGCACAGCAATGTGACTATAATTAACACTCCTGAAATGTACACTTGAAAATGGTTAAGATGGTAAATTCTGTGTTGTGTATTTTAAACCACAATTTTTAAAAAAAGGGGGGATGAATTTTACTGAATATAAATTATATATCAACAAATCTGACTTTTTAAAAAGTCACCAAAAATCTCCATTTTTTTTAATTCTTGCTCTTTACATTATAACTTTATAGCTCTTCATATCAAAAGGTGACGTCTATTTTTCTGCCTCTTGGATCTGGTCTTAGCCATGTGACTTGATTTGGTGAATAGAATATGGCAGAAGTAATGATATGCCAATTCTAAGCCTAGGCCTTGTTAAAAGATAAACTGAGGCATAATAAAAATTTTAAGGTTTTGGGGCTGGCCCCGTGGCCGAGTGGTTAAGTTCGCGCACTCCGCTGCAGGCGGCCCAGTGTTTCGTTGGTTCGAATCCTGGGCACGGACATGGCACTGCTCATCAGACCACGCTGAGGCAGCATCCCACATGCCACAACTAGAAGAACCCACAACGAAGAATACACAACTATGTACCGGGGGGCTTTGGGGAGAAAAAGGAAAAAATAAAATCTTTAAAAAAAAAAAATTTTAAGGTTTTATTTGAGCAAAAATCAATGGGAATTGGGCAGCGCCCAACCGGAGGTGGTTAGGAGGGCTCCACCCACAGGTGTTCTGGGAGAAGCTTTTATAGAGAAAAGGCAGAAGCAAGGTAAAGAAATGATTGATTGGCTCTAGCTTAAAGCCTAGTTGGCTGTTTGTGGTAGGTTGTCCTTAGTGTTTTGATTTCCCAACCTTGAGGCATTTACAGGCTTAGGTTTTGATTTGCTTAGGTGGGCGGCCATAGCATTAGAGCCGCCCCAGTCTAACAGCCTCCTTGTTTAATTGACAGCCTCAAGAGACCTTGCATATTTCCATGCACTCCACTGGATTTCTGAGCCTGCCATATTGACAACCAGGCTAGCTTGCTGGAGGATGAGAGATCTGTGGCTCCTTCAACCCTGTTGCCACACAGACAGTCAGCCCATCTCTGAAGCTGAACTAGAGAATGATTGACATTCAACTGCAGACACATGAGGGAGGCCAGCTGAGCTCAGAACTGTCCAGGTGAGCCTGAGCTGTTGACCCACAGAATCATAAGCTACATAAATGTTTGTTGTTTGAAGCCACTAAGTCATGGGTTGGTTTATTAGGTATCAATAACTACTTACTGAAAGTTTTCACAGATGAGGTGACATTTGAAGTGTATTTTGAAGGATGGATAGGAGTTTCTTTTTCTTTTATATTTTTATCTTTTTCTAAGATTTTGTTTGATGAGGGGGTCACGGAAATACTTCCCCCAGTCTATTCTGTCTGTGGCAAATTGGTCTCATGGTGGTTGTGGGGTGTCTTAATGACTCTTTCCCTTAAGCCATTGAGAGAACAGCACAGGATCATCTGAAATAAAGTCCAGAACCACTGGGGCTTACAGTCTATCTGGAAAGATGCCATGTGTGCCAAGCATTAGTAGGAGAAGAAAAAAAGGCATGAGAACTGGTTTCATGGCCTAAAGGATACCAAAGCAAAGACTACTAAAACTTTTACTCCAGTACCACCCTTTGCTATTTAGCCACACAATGCTTGATTTTATTTAACTTTTCCTGTTTTGATGCATTGTGCCATGCTGGGATTGTGTGATTGTGAGTTTTGAAAGCAGCTACCACGTCTTCTATATCTGTGTCTTTTCCTACAGTGACTAGCGCAGTGCTTGCCATTTAGACGTGAAAAAAAAAGGTTTCGAGTAAATGGGGTTCAGAGAGGGTCAGGTATTTTCCATAGCCATCAGCTCCACTCCAGACCAGAGTGGGTGTTGCCACTTAACTGTGGTGTCCTGGCTGAAGACCAAGACTTAATTGTTGATGTCCCTTCCTTTTCTGCTAGCTACTGTTGCGTACTGCGGGTTCACAAAAAAACTCATGACAGTCCTTAAGATGCCAGATGTGATTGTTCTGGAAGTTCAGTGCCCACAGCCACACGAAAGGCAGAAGGCCAAGACTGCGCTGCGCGAAGTCAACACCCTGATCTTTTGGCTCACCTCCTGTGGGCTGAGGTGCACTGGATTCTGTGCCTTATTTGCCAGTGGGTGTTTTAAGACACATCCTGCCCTGGGTCAGCCGTCTCAAGGATTTCCCCCCAGTCTTCTTCATTTGTACACATGTGCCCATTATTTTTTAAAATGTTGCAATTATAGAAATTTATTTAAAAAGAAAATAAAAATCAGTTTCTGACAACCCAGAAATAATAACTTTTAACATTTTGGTGTATAGTTGTCTTATATATGTGTGTGCATGTGTATGTGTAGAAATCTCGTGTTGTTCAAACTGTTTTTTCTCAATCAACAATATACTATAAACATCTCTACATCTTCCCATGTCAGTATATACTTCCACCACAACATTTTGACATTTGTCCGATATTTCATGGTGTGCCGTGATCTATATAAATAATCCATGTTTGTTGGCTATTTAGATTGTTTATAGGCTTTGATTATTATCAGCAATGCTTCTATAAGGCCCTTATACGTAAATTTGGAGGCACATCTTTGATTTGGGTTTGGGGTGTATCGTAAAAGTGGGTTTTCTGAGCCAAAGGATAAGTGCTATGTGTTTGTGATACCGACCTCTAGACGTGTGGTACCAGTTTACAGTAACGCTGTGTAAGTTATTTTCTACACCCCTTCACAAACATTTTTTATTATCCATTGATATTTTTGTTCATGTATCTCAAAGACTTTTAATGTTTTCTATAGGTGTGTTTTCATATATCGAGTGCAAAAAGCACAGACTAAAAATCGAATATCAGCCGAGTGCCTTGTTCACTCGTTCATTGGTTTGGTTTTATTTTTGTTCTGCTCTCAGTGTGTCTGGAAAAATCAAATTAAGCTGAGTAAGCTTGACTCATGAGGAATCCCCCTTTCATTCCCTGGAACAAGGCAGTGGAGACCCACAGATCCTGATATTAGTTACTACTGTCATGGAAGCACAGTGAGAATTGATGGCATTTCTCAGTGTCATCGAACTTTTCCATTATCTGTCAAAGTTCCATTTCAAATTCTTTCTAAGGCCTGGGTGTACCCTCCTGGTGTTTGGGATGTTTCCTACATTTCTCTTTATCTACATTTCTGTACGCTGTGGTCTAAAGGTGAACTATGAAAAAAAAGAGTCATACATTAAACTTGCAAAAATCGGAGGCCAAGAGACCAGGATTCTAACATTGCCTCTGCTACTCACAGCTGAGCAAGTTACTTTGCCTGTTTGGGTCTTCCTTTCCTCATTGCCGATAGGTCCGTGTAATAGTCCAGGAGTGGTGGTGGTGGTTGTGGGTGGGGAGGGAACCTGTAGGGAGCCTTTATTAAATACATACTTGTGTCAGATACTGTGCATATATTATCTCGCTAAGTATGCATTATTTTCCCCCATTTTAAAGATGAGGAGCCTGAGGTTCAGAGACGTGAATTAAATTGCCCAGGTCATGCAGAGAGTAAATTACAGCTATACCATGCAATCTAGGTTTGCCTGACTCCAAAGCCTTTTCTAGATATGAGTCTATGAGTAACAATGGGATTATTTTCATTTCTTAGTTCACTGAATATTTATTTAAGACCTATTATGTGCTAGACACTGTGCTCAGCTCTGGGACTTCAGTGGTGAATAGATTAGACATGGTCTTTGCATCATGAAGATTGTGGTCAACTGGGGGGAAAGACACATTGAAAACAATACAAATGCGAATATATGATTATCAATTGTGATTTATACCATGAAAAAATTACAGGGTGTTGTGAGAGAACAACAGGGGAGACAATTTGGATTGAACAGTCAGGGATGACCTTTCAGACTGAGACCTGGAACCTAACTAGCAGTTAGTCAGTCAAGGATAGAAAGAGCATTTCAACCATTCCAGGTGGATGGAGCAGCTGAGGATAGAGAGCGGATCCAGCTGGTCCCCAACATGGCTCTTCAGGGAATGGAGATGCCCTGATGATGGCCACAGCCAGCTTTCTAGAGAGGGGTTGTGGCCATGTCCAACTGTGTGGTATTTCCTTAATATGTTATGTATTGGGGAAAGTCCTGTCCAGACATGGATGTGGCCTCTCCCTTCCCTTGGAAATCCTGGCATACCATCCAGTTTTGCAACTTCCCAACCTGGTGCCAGTCAGCTCTGCTGACCTATTGGCCCCACAGTGCATGGCGAAGCTCGTGTCATTGTTCCTTGATTGGTTCTCCATGTTCTAAAATCCATGGAGCAGAAAGCCGGAGCAGAGCATGTCTGGATACTTTTGTCCACAAGGTATCTTCACTTTACCTGGAATTTATGTACTAAAGATTTAGACATCCCAGAGAAAAGGTGCTCAGCCTTTTGACTAGCTGTATAGTCATAGGCTCGGGAAATCCAGCAGTATTTACTAAATGGATAACAGTGGAAAGAATTAAATGGAATAATCTTTCTGGATCCTGGTCCTGGAAGAGGAGATTAAACTGCATAGCTCTTTGGATAATGGAGAAATAAATTAACTGAACAACATTTCTGGATTTCAGAGAGAAGAATGAAACAGAGTCACTCTTTCTGGATAATGGAGAGAGGAAGAACATGACTAACAATTCTGGGTAAGGATAGATCATTCCAGATAATGGGGGAAGGATGAAACTGAACCACTTTTCTGGATAAGAGGGAGGCAGCCCAGAAAAGGAAGCAAGGTAGTAACACCTTCAGCCTCCAAGAAAGAACTAGCCAGCAGGTGGGATTGTGAGCAATGACAACTTCCTTGTGTGGCCATCAAGCACGAACAGAGGAAGCTGTGCCTGGGGAGGCAGGTGCCCTAGAGTTTGTTTATTTCTAAGGCCTTCCACTGCTGCTCCATATGGCCTGGGGCCAGTGGACCTCCCAAAGTCTCAGCCACCATGTTCTTAAAATAGGGCACATCTGTGACCCTCTCAGGCTTTCACAGTGACAGAAATACAAAGCTAGTATCTTCTTGGAACTGCCTGGATGAAGGGACCTGGAAATCAACTTGGGGATGCTGAGAGTAGGACAATGTAGTCCTTCCGACTTAGGAGGTGTTACAATCAGAAGGGAAGTTAGTCACATCCAGTTTAAATCCTTCATTTTACACTTGAGGAAACTGAAGCCTGGAGATGGGAAATGACTTGTCCAGGGCCTCATAGGCCAATCACAGCAGAGCTGGGACTACAACCCAGAATCCCTGACTCCTGGAATGGTTGTTCACAAGGCCAAACTTAAAGCCATCCCGTGGGAATAGAGAATGGCTTTCTAGTGGAAACTCTGGGACTGAAATCAGAGACAGAATGGAAAGACAAAAGGAAATGAGTATGTTAACATTTCACGAAAGCCGTCTGTGAATTAGGCACAGTGCCAGATGTTTTTACGTATTTTTAAACCTCATCTAATCCTCTCAAAAATCCCCATGATGGCGATATTATTGCCATTTTACAGCTGTTAAAAACTGAGGCTCAAAGACGTTAAGTAACCTGTCTCACATATGTGGCCAAGCCCGTATTTGAATCCAGGTCTGCTTGCAAACAGAGCCTGAGCTTCTTCACCCCAGCAGACTGGAAACATCAGTTGGTTCTCAAGGTCATCGCTGATGTGCTAAAACCTGGGACAGAAATTAGGCAAGACTAGCAGCCTCTGCCTTTTCCTGTGGTGAATAGGAAAAGGAGGAGTAGACGGTTCTTTGCTCAAGTATGAGGGCAGGGTGATGGACAGAGTATGGACTCTATTCTAAGGTCATAGTTTGTGTTATGGAGAAATTACCATCTGGAGAAATTTGGGGTGTCTGCTCTCATTTTAGGTAAGGTGACTCAGATAGCTATCTTCCTTTTGGCCTCTCTCTGCGCTTATGAATAATATTTTTATCCCAATCCAATCACTTATATTTGGTTTTTACATAGGTTATTTTAAAAAGTTTTGGATATAATTTGCTTCTGAAACACCCTTGGCTAATAACCACAAAATCCCTCTCCTTGCTGATTTCTATGCCAAATTCTTTAAGAGATTAGATCACCTTCAGATGAATTGTTAATAAAAACTAAAGCAATAGCCAGTAGCATGGATATCTTTGGGCTCTTGGCCAACAAATAAACCATCTGTGTGAAAGAAAACAGACTAACAATTTTGGACTCTGGTCTCTGTGGCCACATTGAGCGTTGACCTCACCGGTAATTACCTAAATTAATTGCCTTTTGGGTTGTGTTTTCTCCTCACACGAAAACTTCTTTTCCCAATTCAAACCATGTGGTTAAAATGAGAAAACAAAAGCAAAAACTACTCCCACACCCTAAAGCCCCCTCTGTCAGGCCTCCCAAGGGGACCCAGGAGAGCCGTTAGAAGGCTGAGAGGGGCCATCATCGCATACCATACATAGGTGGAGGGCTTGTTATTCGCCGTTCCCGCCCACGAGAGGATACCCCTATTGTTTCTGAAAATGCTGACCAGGACCCACACTTCCAACAAAAATTCCTCTACCCCTACAACCGCAGCAGCAAAAGCAGCAGCAGAAGCAACAGCAATAGATAAGTGTTTTGATGAATTGCAAGATGGATAGGGCTCACGGTGCCCCCAGCTCTGCTGATACCAAATGCCTTTAAGATACAGCCTTTCCCATCCTAATCTACAAAGGAAACAGGAAAAAGGAACTTAAAACTCCCTGTGCTCAGACAGAAATGAGACTGTTACAGCCTGCTTCTGTGCTGCTCCTTCTTGCCTCTGACTTGTAAACAAGACCTAGTAGAACACGCGAATGGAAAGTCAGAAAGCTCTGGGTGTTTGAAAGGATCCTTGGGACCTCATGCACATCTGCAGAACCTGGATGGAGAGATCTGGGGAAGCATGGACTCTTTAGCTGGCTTAGTTCTCTACGGAGTCAGCTTGCTCCTTTCTGGTAAGGTTTGGCCTTGTTTTTTTAATTTAGTTTTTTTGTTTTAAACCGAGTTGGTGCTTCTGGGCTCTCTTATCAACTCTTAGTGCTGGTTAATAAGGGGCAGCTGTGACATAGGGGCGACTTCTCTGGGACTCTCCATTTAATATACGTAAGGATTGAAATGCAAAGTCCCCGAGGCGTGAAGTAATTTTTCTAGAATTTCTCTTCTGGGTAATTGCCCCCTGTGTTGCCACAGACCCTGAGGGCTGATTAGGTCACTTTGTTTGAAGAGACATGCTACTGTGGTACTTTATTTTATTGCTCCTTAATTGTGATTGTTTCCTTATGTAAGAAAAAAAAAAGAAGAAGAAACTTGGCTTTACCTGCTCCAAAGAAAACCTTCAGTAATTTTTATAAAATGAAATTCATGCTGAGAATTATGGGGACCCACTTCAGACAGAGTACAGATTGTCATTTTTAAATGAGAACAAAAATCCTTTTCTATCAAGATTTCATATCGGCATGCTATTTGAGTCAAAGCAGTCAAATGCTAAGCTTTTTGTTTTTTCTTGTATTTGGGGGGTCAGAGAGATTAGCACTATATAATTTTTATTGTGTTTTTAAAAAATATTTGGCATATGGTAATTCATAAAGTCTTCATTGCCCAATGAAACGAAAGTTTAGGCAGTCACCGAGACCCGTGGGCGCAGGAGAGTATCGAAACCTGTTGTGGAGTTAAGGACCGGTTGGCCTGAATGTTTTCAGATTTAGTGCGTCTGTTGCTCAGGTTCCCTAGATAGTGGCATATTTCTGTCGTTCATTCACCCTATGGGACACTGGCTGAAAGGGTTATCAAAACCTGAAGCGCAAACCACAGCCATGATCGCCATCAATCTCTCCCCTTCACTTTGAAAGCGTTCTAATTATTGTACTGAAAATAGAATTGATATGGGAAGTGAACTTGGGAAACTTTACTGAACTTAATGGTGCCGGCTCTATTATATTATTAGAATTTGAGCCAAATATACATAAATATCTGCTATATTATTTTTATATTTTTCCGTATCTTTGAAATATTATTAAATATTCAAAAACTAAATCCAATAAGCTAAGAGAATTTCATGTAAAGTAACTTGTTTATAGCTCTTCAGTTTGTTTTCAACAACCAATTATATTGAGGACTTAATAATATTTTTAAGACTAATGATGTATAATACAAATTGCTGAAAGTGAAAGATTATCTGAGATGGTTTCAATATTTACATAGAAGTTGTCTATGTTAACGTAGAAATGTTGATTTCTCCAATAATATGTACCTTTAAACCAAATAATTATCACAATTCTATGTTGGGTTTGTTTCTTTTCTGTGTGACGTATGTATCAGTGACGTGAAATCTGGAACTGATTCTACACCAGGGCTTGCAGTAATGCAAAGCCCAACAGTCTACAGTCGCTCTGAGATACTTTTTAGGTTAAATAAAACACATACACACAGAAACACACACACAAGTTTTAATTCACTTCTTTTCCTCAGAGTGACTATGTTATGGTACTTTGCAATATAGGCTCAGAAGAGCTGTCATATAATCAAACAAAAAAGTTTTGTGGCCACAATAATTTCTCCGTGTCTAGACCTTAGATCCCTGAAAACACAGCACTGACTTCAGCAGGCAGAGGCCCAAGGAGAGGGCTTCATGCTCCTATTGAAAAGGAAGGGTGACACTAACAAGGTTGTTTCTGGGGTAGGTCTGTTGTGTTGAATCCTACCTTACATCCCTGGTCTAAGCCTCTATGAACATGAATATCCAAGGCTTGGCAATTGCAATAACAAGAATCCAGCATGACCGTGTCCACAGGCATAGGGGCCCATTCCTCACACCAGACTCCACCGGTGGGCTACAGCAGTGGGGCAAGGGACTTATGGCTTATGGGTTTATCTCTCTAGTCCTGTGGGTTCTCATTCCTTTTTTCAGAACAAATAGAACTGAAAAAATATATCACATTTGCCTCAATCATGGTGGCAGATGCTGACCCATAAGAGAGTTGGAGGAGGTATGTAGTTTTCAGAAGCCTTCCCCCTAAACCCACCTGGATTCTGGTACATTCTCATCCAACTGAGAATTGTGGCCAATTTCAGCTTATTAACAAGTTCTAATAAACACACTAGCTTTTCCCTACTCCCGCATCCTCACCAAACCAGGCTTCTTTCTCTAAAGGGTCATATGTACAGAAGAACAAAATGAAACAAATCACTCTTTCTGCTTTATCATCGTATGTCCTATGTGATCACCATGATCTGGTGGGAAGTCTCTAGTAGCATGCCTTCTTTCCTGTCTTATTTGACATTTTAAGTAACAACCTGGATTCAGAGAGAGTGGATAGCTTGTTTGAGTGGCAGAGGCAATTCGGTTATAAGATCAGGGAAGTGGTCCCAGATGGAACCTCCCTGTTAGAGCTGGTCTTGGAAGGCCAGTATCAAGTCTGAGTAATCAAGGGTGGAGGTCTAGAAGCTGGGATCAGAGACACACCTAGGAATTATTCTCAGAGGGAGGAGTTTTCTTTCTTCATGGATGCTCCCTTCTAAGCATTGTCTTTGTTGGGAAGTCTCAGCATTTCCCTTTCAGCCCTACCCTTGGAGAGCTTCCTGTAAGGTCTAATTCTTCTAAGACATCCCTCCAGGAGGGAAGGACTCTTCAAAGTCCGTCTCAGAAGGCCATGCTGTGTCGTCTGGGGGATTCAGAGGGGTGGGCTCCAAATTTTTCTGACATTATCAATTTGTCCTCTGGGGCTCTACCCGTAAGAAGATATGTATGTGATTGTGTCACTTAACTTATTCCCTGTAGATGGCATATTGGTTAGAGCACAGAATCAGGATTTAAGTAGATGTCTCTAGGCTGGAAGGGTGGGACCAAACCCAAAAATACCACTTCATAATAGGTAAACATCAAGTCGTGCATTTGGGTTCAATAAATGAGTTATGTATGTTCAAAGTGAGGCCTAGGTTTGGTGCGTTATAGTGAATGACCCCCGAGTTTTGGTGATACACAAAATTCATGAGAGCCAACACATACTGTGCTTGCTGAAAATGTAAAATAAGTTGTAATAGTTTGCATTTGTAGAAACATAAGGTCCAAGTTAGAAATGGCAGTCACTTCAGTTCACACTACTGCTCAAAGCATATCCATTACTACCTTTTTTATTTTGAGGAAGATTAGCCCTGAGTTAACTACTGCCAATCCTCCTCTTTTTGCTAAGCAAGACTGGCCCTGAACTAACAGCCATGCCCATCTTCCTCTACTTTATACATGGGACACCTGCCACAGCATGGCTTTTGCCAAGAGGTGCCATGTTCGCACATAGGATCTGAACCGGCGAACCCCGGGCTGCCGAGAAGTGGAACGTGCGTACTTAACCACTGTGCCACTGGGCCGACCCTCAAAGCATATCCATTAAACACTTAAGACACTTGAGAAATTTGACAGCAAGTGGAGTAGGCAAAGAGGAAGGTAGGTGCTTTAGAAACCATGTCATATGGGAATATTTAGCCAGCAGAAAAGAAATGAAGAGCAGTGTTTTTAAGGGTTTCCATATAGAAGACATCCTTCATTGACATTCGATTTTGCCAGATCTAGGATCTGGGGATGGAAGGAGTTGTACAAAGACAGTTTGGCTTTACTGATGGGAACCTTCTAAAAATTGAACCATCACCTCCACCGGGAGGAGAGTTCAGGCAAAGGTCAGGTGATCATCTATTAGGGATGTGAAAAGAGGATGTGGAGTGTGACGGTTACTCCCTTTCACATCCTTTTCATTTCACTGTCTTTTTGTGGCTTCTCACTGATCACTTGGCAGGTGGATAAGGGTTCAGAAAAGTCACAAAGATCTTTGCCCAGCGATATCAAACTGGTGTGTTTCCTGAATGTGGACCCTAGCATGGTCAATTTACACTGAATTTTAACTCAATCAACATGCCTTATGAGAAAAAAAAGCACATGTGCGTGTGCTATGATGACTCTTTTGAAGCCACTGCTCTGTGGGACCAAGGTAGGGCTAATCAAGAAGGCAGGAGAAGAAGTGAAGGGTGTGGACTGTGAAGTCACAGACCTGGGGTTAAGCTTGAATTGGATGACCATGGGCAAGTTATTTGATTTCTCTGTCGCAGTTTTCTCATCTTTTATGGATGCGAATGCCTATTTCCCAGAGTTGTTATAAGCCTGAAGTGTGATAGTGCATGTAAAGTGCTTCACCAGTAAGAACTCTCTTAAATGAAGCCGGTGTAATCAAAAGAGGCGTGTTGCTGTGAGGACCACTGGGCTAGTTCAAGACTGGTCTAATGTTTCCTAGGACGTAGGGGAGTCACTTACCACTCACAGAAGCAGTCTCCTTCTAAAAGACCTCCCCATAATCCAGTTCCTCAAATTTTGTGCTGGTCACTTACCACTTGGCCAGCCAGCCCGCTTGGCCCGCTAACCAGTGCCTCCCCTCACCTCTCCATTTATCCCTGCTTATGGCCCTTCTACTTCAACCAGGTCCATCTCCACAATCTATGCATTCTTTCCTCTTGGCTCTTGTTCACACTGTTCCATCCATTTGGAAATGACATTGTCCAGGTCCACTCTGCAAACACAATTCAACTCAACTTGCCTAGGCCAGCTCTTCCTCATGATGTTATTCCCCTAATTCTGAGTTCCTTTCTACACAGGCTGTGTCTTTGAGCTTTGGGCACATAGATTTAGCTCAATTAGCCTCTAACATTTTGACGAGGGATATTATTTCTTTTTTATTCTCCCTAGTGCATGTATTTAATGTTCAGTAATCTTTATTGAATGAAATTTAATATTCCATTGTAAGAAGCCATTGAGATGCCACAGCAGACCTGAAAGAAAGAGGAATTGTGTGGAAAGAGTTTTAGCCATGTTGAAGTAATAATAATGATAATAACAAAAATAATAATAAATCAATTTCATAAACATGGCAGGTACTATTCACTCATATCTTAAAAGGTTGGTTTATGTTAAATATTTGATGTAAATAAGGCCAAAAGAAAACCCCCTTCTTCCCTTAGGTATGAAATGTAAAAGATACACTCATGAAAGTGGGTTTAACCAGTCCTTTATCTAATAGTAGGTATTGTACAATTGTTGAATATTACCCAAAAGAGATGCATACTTTTTACTCAGTACACATTTATTGAGTTGTTACCTGCCTATCATTCATTCATTCATTTACTCAACTCTCATTTCAATCAATGAACACATATTGAGGACTTACTTTGTGCTATGTACTGTACTGGACACCAGGAATGCAAAAAAGGCTGAGTCATTTTTTTGCCTTTGCTAAACTCACATTTAGTAGGAAAGATGACTATAGCAGATGAATTATAAGATGCTGTGATAACTGCTATATTAGGGTATGTACAAAATCTGGTTTTTCAAGAGCTACAAAAATTCTTATTGGCTCCAATAATAAAATATGAAACGTTAAAATCTAAATTAAACATAATAATTAAATGTCTAAAAACATATAATGTCAACTTCATTAATTGCTAAACTTAGTATGAATAAAATTAATAATATTTGAAAACAATCTGTAGGGTAGATTTTCCTCACTTTGCAAGAACTCCTAAATAGTCATGAATATTACCAAAATTATGGCCAATTATAGTTATGAGTTACTCATAGCTGAATGATTTTAAAACTAAAAGGATGAAAAGGAAAAAGGGAGAAAAGAGCTTTCCATTTGAGGGAGCAGGGGGTGTGAAATAGCGGGGCAAGCTCGAGGAAGTCAAGGAAGACTGGAATGCAGGGCGGAGGTGGAGGACTAACGTTGGCGTCAGATCGGAAAGGGCCTCGTGGGCCATTTTAAGTAGCTTGTCCCTCATTCTGTTGAAATTTTGTATGGTGTTTGTTCTATCATATCTGATTTATGCCTTGGAAAATTCACTCTGATAATAGTGTAGGGGATGGATTGACGTGGCAGAGACTGTAAGCCTGGAACAATTTGGCTTCGCAATGCTCCAGGCAGGAAGGACTCGATGAAGTGGCGGATTGAAGAAGGGGATGAAGAGAGCGATTGAGAGTATAGGAGGTGAAACTGTCCGGGTGGTGATTGGTTGCATGTGGGAAGTTGAGAGAAGGGGGGAGAATGAGCATTGTTCCAAGGTTCTGTTTTGGGCAATAGCTGTGCCGCTCAGTGTGCTGGGAAGCATGGCCGCAGGACTTGTTGGAGATGGGCTGGGTTGGAGCAAATAATTATTTTGTACATGTTGATTTTGAATTTTCACATAAAGGTGGATATTTAGCAAAATTTGACTCTCTGGGTCTGAAGCTCAGAAGAAGAGGATTGAGCATGGAATTGAGACATAGAAATTATGGTTTATGGTAAGTGAAGCCATGGGCATGGGTGCATACCAAGATTTAAGTGAAGGGAAGAGAAAGAGGAGACAGCCATGGGTTCTGTGAAGAAGCAGTCAGGGAGTTAACAGGTGAAGCAAACCCGGACTCCTTTCCTGGGATTTTAGAGAATTGGTGTTGTGGTAGCTAAGGAAGGAGAGAGTTTCCGAAGGGGACAGTAAGATGGGGCCAGCAAAGTGACAGCGTCTGGGCCTGGAGTGGGGACACCAGACTACAGGTGTGTTGTTTTACAGAGAGCCAGCTGCACTGATGGCATTACTGAACCAGAGCTGGAAGGGATGTCGGAGGATCAGCTGGCATCACTCCCAGCCTTCAGGAAGAGGAATGTCGAAAGTTGCCTCTCTTACTGCTGGAATTTGAAACAGATAACCCAGTTCCCACCAGTCTGGCCAGATATTCCTTAACTCACATCACAGGTGCAGAATGTTTTTTAGATTGAGCCATGCCTACTTCCCTCTCCATCCCTCCCCCACTGCCTCCTTTTGTCTCTTCAGGAATCTGACCATCCTTCTCCCCCTGTCCCTTCCCATAGCTGCAGGGGCAGGTGTGGAAACGTGGATCTGCCGGATGGACAGAGTCTTGACTCTTCGACACATCTGTTGATGAGAGGGAGTGCATTCCCACTGCCTGGTGGTTCCGTGTCTAACATGGTGTGGGTGTAAGAAAGACAAGCCAAAGGTGCCCATCAGGCAGCCAGTTGAGGGGCATCATGGGCGGCTGCTGTTTGCTCTCTGCTTGTCACAGCCCCTTGCCTAGGGCTTGACCAGTGAGGTGTGTGTGGTGGTCACACCCATCTCAGCAGATCTGTCAGCTTTCCCGCTTTTGTTAGAGGGTGATATCATGCTTCCTGGGGGGAGTGCTGGAAGACAATGCTCAGCCACTTTCCTCCAGATACAATAGGCGGAGTCAGGAAGGCAGTATTGACATTGCTGGGCCTGGGGAGGCACTCACTGCTCTGCGGCCGTCAGACGGTGAACCAGCTTAACCTTGGCACACAGGGTCTGAGTTGTGCAAGGCGTCTGGCTGCAGAGCCAAAGGCGACTCCGCCCTGGGGACAGGAGTGCTTTAGACATCTGGGAATCTGGGATGGGATTCAGATTCCGATCCCTGTGTCAAAAACAACCACAAAACAATAACAGTACCAGTAATAACAAAAATGACTACCACAGATTGAATGCCTCTATTGGCAAGTATTTAATTTTTTCATTTTTTTGGTGAGGAAGATTGGCCCTGAGGTAATGTCCATTGTCAATCCTCTTCTTTTTGCTTGAGGAAGACTGTCATTCAGCTAACTCCTGTGCCAGCCTTTTTCTATTATGCCTGTGGGATGCCACCACAGCATGGCCTGATGAGTGGTGTGCAGGTGAACACCTAGGATCCAAACCTGTGAATCCCGGGCTCCCAAAGCGGTGTGCACAAACTTAACCACTATGCCACTGGGCTGGCCCCTAATATGATTTTTAATATCTCACAACCTTGCACAATAGGTATTATTCATTTTTTTAATAGATGGCAAAACTGGGACTCACGAAGGTTAAGTGACCTGCCCAAGGTTAAAATGTAGTGGATATCCATTACTTTGGACTGTCTAACATCCCTAATTTTCAAGAGCTGCCATGCTTTCCCTCCATGTGATTCTGATGGGACTATCACTGATCTCAGAGTATACCGTCCATCTGACTAGAACAGTTCGTTCAGTTGGAGGATGCATGACCCAAAAGGGCCAGTTAGATTCTTTCTCTGGGCATTTATGAGCAAGATATTCTCTTTTTTCAGTGAGGACACTGTACACATGGAGCTACCAGCTTCCCTGGGCACTTGATGGAAGCATGTCTTTGGTAGAAGAGAATGAAAACAATAACAGAGAAAACAGAACTAAGACAGGCACTCTGATTTTATTTGAGCCCTGGGTCCAGTGGTTTTAGGTCAGGGACCCATCTGCCCCTTCCAGTTATGGGAACCAGTTACTTTTATTTGCTTGTGCTGTTTTGAGTTGGTTTCTGTCTCTTGAAAGTGAATGGTCCTGAGTGACCACATTGTCTCAATGGGAAGTGCTGGAGACAAGAGGTAAACTGAGAATGACCTGCACCCAAAACCTTAGCTCTTTCAAACACTTCGCTGTGCTGTGTTCTAACTTTGCATGGTCATCTCAGGTTTGTTCCTAGAAAATGAGGCTGATAACAGTACTTACTCATGTGGTTTTGGGAGAAGATTTTAAGAGATACTACTTAAATGTACTTAGCACAGTGTTGGTACATGATGAATACTTGATAAAAATCAGATGATCTTAGTTGTTTGCTTATAAACAAAGCTGGGGACTCTTATGTCACCTACATCAGTCCTTTCAAAACACATCTCCATCCATGAGGGCAGGCAATTCATATTCTAGGCCAGATGGAGCTCCCTTGCTTTCTTTGGGGAAACTCAACCTTGATACCTTGTCTCAGGGACAAGGAGAGCAAAGCTTAGAACTGTGCATTCTTGGGCTTTTGCTAAAAATCTGGAGTGTCAGGTGGGAGAATTCTTTCCTGTGGCCCTACCAGCTGGCAAGATGCTTCTCCCTACTTTTCTCCTGCCAGCCCCTAATTTCCTCTTTTCTTTGGTCTTGACCAAACAGAGGCTCTAGGATGATTTGTCATCTGTGGGTCCCCATCTCATTTATCCCAAATCTAATTCCTAGTTCTTGACAATTTACTGTGGAATTGTCACTTCCAGGTGGAATATGCCTCACTTCTGACCAAGCTCATTATTGGATTTTTGGCCCCATCTTGGAGGGTTTGTGTGTGTGTGTGTGTCTGTGTGTGTGTGTGTCTGTGTGTCTGTGTGTCTGTGTGTGTGAATAGCTCTGTCCTCATTTCACCACCGTCTTTCCTCTAATTCCTCCTCCTTTTAGTCTCCATTCCTCTTTGCGTCCAGTACCTTTTGAAAGCACTTTCTAATCTTCCGGGGTTGATTTAAACACCCCCCTGTTTTACTTCATTGCTACCACTTCAGCATCAAAGAGCAGGGCAGTAATGGTAGTTAGTTGTGGTCAACAGCTATTCAGGAGCCAGTCTTTGCCCACTTCCCCAGGCTCTGGCGATTTTCTGTCCCTCATGCTATGGTGGAAGTGTATTTCAGTTACACCAGGTTCTTTGTGGTTTCTGAAACTTCACTTTCAAGCCCCCACATCTTTGTGTCTGCTGTTGCCTTTACCAAGAATGGCCTCTTCACAGTCTCTTCTTCACCCCCGTCTGACTTATTCATGCTTCAAGGTTTATCTCAGGCGTCATTTCTTCCAAGAAGTCTTCCTTAACCTCCTTGCATGGGGTTAGGGACTTGCCTTAGCCTGGATTCCACCAAAAACATGGCCTGAGGCAAAGGCATATGTGCAGGTAGATTATTTGGGAAGTGACTTCAGGGAACAAGAGTGAGGGACTAGGGAAATGGAACTGTGCCAGGACCATGTTGGCTGCTGCAATAGGCGCCTGGTGCTCCAGACCTTCCGAGGAGCCTTATGGAATGAGACTCAGAACTCTTCACCTGCGAGGAAGAAGGGGAGGCATTCATCCATTGCTACCCTCCACCTTTGCACAAGGGTTATGTAGATGTAAGCAGCTAGTGAATTCCCGCAGGTGTCCTATGCTGGTGTGCCAGAGAAAGTCCCACGGGAGGAAGTGAGATATTCTCGCGTGGACTCTGGGGGAGCTACTTTGAGATTACACCTGCTCAAAGCTGGTGGAGGCCTGCTCCGAAGTGGCCTAGGCAGAAGCAGCTGCTTCCAGAGCTGAGACGGGGATGATGCATTCGAGCTCAAGAGATGTCTGATACAGGCAGCCTTGTGCTTACCTCTGTCATAAGACTTAGAACATTAAATTACAATCAACAGTTTGCTTATTGGTTTTGCCCACTAGGCTATGCACTGTGTTTGACATTTCAATGTTCTCAGCACCGGACATAGTATCCTGGCTGGCAGAGAAATGCTTTAATAAATGGTTTTGCATTGGATTAAATATTCTGACCTAGTTCTTCCCTAAGTGTGCTATATATACTACTCCTGGCCAAAAAGGTGATTTTACGTGATGCTTGGAAGAATATTTTTAATTACAATATTTATTTGTCTGTATATATAGACAAAAGTGTGTGTATATGTATCATATCAATCATTTAGCTTCATGAATATTATAGCTTAATATGAGGCTAAGGAAAAAAACCTGAGTTAATTTAAAGAGAGTGGTCAATAGAACAATCGTACAGGTAGCACGTAGACTCAGCAAGAATCATGAAAGGGATGCGTAAATTAACGCAGTTTGGGAGACACTGCTCTAATCGAATAAGCTAGCCAATCCTCTTTAGAACTCTGTGTGTGTGTGTGTGTGTGTGTGTGTGTGTGTGTGTGTGAGCATGCGCACGCACACATGTGCATGCACAAATGAAAAACAGAAAAGTAATTTGGCCATGTAATTAATACTATCCTAGTGACACGCACAAAGTGAAGGAGATTCTCATGGTGACCAACCTGTCTCAAAACACTGTCTTCATCTCTAATCTTGCTTCTCCTAGGAAACCTGGAAAGTGGACATTTGTTAATAAAGCACAAACAAGACCTGTTTCCCCCTTGGGCATACTGGGCATCCCCAAAAAGGCCCAGCAATCAGCCACCAAACCAGTGGGCAATGCCCACCGGTAGAGGAATGGGTAGGTCAGTTAGATTCATTCATTCAAGCTAACGTTTACTTAGCCCTTCCTGTGTCCTGGGAATCTGCTAGGCATGGGAGTTACAAAGATGGTTAAGAAAAGGACCTGACCTCAAGTGGCTTGCAGTCTGGTGGGTGAGAAGTTCTGCTCTAATAGAGGCAGACAATGTATGTTGGGAGCATGGAAGCTGGAGTGAGTAATCCTGGAAGAGAACAGGTGTTTCACCAAGAGGGCGACATTTGACAAGGATGAGTAGAATTATGCTTTGTGGAAAATCAGGAGTGGAAGTGAGAAGTTGAGGCATTCTAGGCAGAGGGAAAAGCATGAAAAATGAGGAATAAAAATTTTAAGAAACACGTGGGCCGTGGTTCTTTTTGGCTACACTGTAGGTTACACTGAAGCAGGTGGCAGGAGATGAAGCTGGGAAGATGGGTTGGGAAGAAGGCAATTTAGTTTGAGATCAGCTGAGTGGGCAGGGACAGAGACACTTATGGAAGCTGTTAGGATGTAGGGTGAAGCTTTATGAGGGAATGAGATTACCCAAGAAGAGGATGGCAGGATAGTTCTGGGAACACCTATATCAAGGGGAGATATGGGTAGAGGAAGAGGAAACTGAAGGCATTCAATGAGACAAGCCAAGGGAGGAGGGAGTTTCAACCACACCAAAAATTACAGAGGCAGGAGCAGGGTAAGGAGAGGGACTGGAGAATTTGGCAATTAGGTGCTGATGCAAATCGTTTCTAGTAGATGGGCAGAGCTAGGGTTGAGGAGTAAGAGGGAGGTAGGGAAGTGGAGTAGGCAGGCCAAGATTCCCTCTGAGAGATGTCCCATGTCCTGGCAGCTTCCTCTTTCCATGTGCTTTTCTGGAAGCTTGATTGCAGGGTGATCTGGTAGGAGAAGAGGTGAGATCCTCTCTGCCATCACTGGCTCAGGGTGCGAGGAGGATATGCAGAAGTTTGAAGGAACTGGGGAAAGACCTCTGCCATCACAGACACTCTGCCCTTCCCCTGGACATGGTCCCCAAATGACCTGAATTAGGGAATTATTTTAGTTTCACAAATATGTGGTAATGGAGGTAGATGTTTTCATGGAGGGGCCACACACTGATCTCTAGAATAACAGAATATTAGAACTGTCAAAGCTTAAAAGACTATCTAGTCCAGTGTTCTGAAGGGTCCCAGAGAATACTAACTCCAAGAGAAGCGTAGAGTCCTTTCTTCCTTTTAACTGAGTATCATGTGGAACTAATGTCCTGCACCTCATGAAATGCTGATGTGATTCAACCTGCTCGTCTGACAGCTGCCCACACAGGCCCAGAGAGTTCAGCACTTTGCTCCAGCTCACTCAGCTCAGCAGACACTAAGCTTCTTCACTTTAATAGGGAGTGTGAAAGGCAAGGTAGATTAGAGCTTAATGCATGTCCTGTGTAGTCAGACTGCCTGAACTTGCGTTCCAGCTTTCTCATTGTAGTAGTTAGCTATTTCTGTGTAACAAATGACTCCCGCAACTCAGTGGCTAAAATGACATTTATCATTACTACATGTCTTTGGGTCATTTGAGGTGTGGCTGATCTATGCTTAACTCAGGAAGATGGTTCTGCGGCAGGTTGCAGCAGCTGGGGCAGCTCTGCTTCTTGCTGGAGGGATGTGGGTTGTCTGGTGACTTTGCTCCCACGTATCTCATCCTTCTTGGATCAGCAGATTACCCAGGGTGTGTTGTTCTCACGGTGATGTTAGAAACACAAGAGGGCTAAGGAGAAACTAATAAACGAGTGAGGCTTCTTAAGGCCTAGGCTCAGAACTAGCATACCGTCAATCCCAAAGTCAAGTGCCATGCCCACAGCCAAGGGCTGGGAGGTACACTGTGCCCGTGATGAGGCTGAAGCGAGTGTATAGATGCAGGGAAGGTTGAAGAGTTGAGACCAACAATTCGATCTGCTACAACCACTACTAGTTTTGTGCTGTGGTGTAAGTACTTGGCTTTGTCTGTAAAATAAGCATCATGATAGCATTTACCTCTTGGGGGAGGATTAAATAAGTTAGTTCATGTAAACCACTTAGAACAATGCTTCGACTTAGACAACACTAGGCAGATGTTAATATGGTTACTAATTTTATCCACCCAACCATCACCACCCATGCATGATGGAGGATATTTGGGGTCTTTGCCACCAGCGTGGTGATGGGAGGGTTAGAGTTGACTTCACAAATTAGCCCAGCATCAGCCATTCTCCACCGGCAGGAGGGCTCAAAGGAGTGACCTTCTGCAGAGCCCCTGAATCACTCATTTATAAATTCCTTTCTTTCTCTCATAAGTGCTTAATGGCCACAGATGCAAGGCCCCTGGCAGCTTGCTTTGCACTGCCTGGCTGTCCCAGCCTCTTTGCCCTGGATATCTCACACCCAGAGTCAGCAGTGCTTTTCACACAAACCATCTGCCAAGAGGTGTGGAACTGGAGCCAGAAACACACAGCAGCTGCAGGAGCTCAGCCACATTCAGAGGCCTGTAGTAATCTCTGAAAGGGCCTGAACAGAGCCCTGACCACTGAGTGAGTCTCAAGTACGTGAGCCATCAGCAAAGTGCGATGGTAACATGAGTAATACATGAATTCTGCCAGCTGCTTCTGGAATCCAACAAAAAACAGTGTCGTTGCCAGCCATGGGGAGAAAAATCACCATTAATTGCATCAGTGTCTTCCCATTAAGGCTGAGGAGAGCCGGTAATGTAGGCTACCTTCTGTTCAAGGGCCTCTTTTCCTCTTGTAGAGCTCACTTTCTGATGGAACTCATGGCTTATAACCGCTCCCAAGCCCACCTTTCACCCTTAACCTGGGGGTTATAAGCGCAGCCTCTAGGGGCAAATGAATCTAGACTAGAGCCCCATTCAGCAGTGTGAGGGCTGGGTGACCTTGGACAAGGCATTTCACCATCCCACAGAATGGGGATCGTAAGGTTGCCCACACTAAAAAGTTGTGAAGGTTACATGATATAAGCAGATCGCATGCTTAGTGAAGTGCTGGTTCATAAGAAATGCTTAATAAATATTAACCATCACTATTATTTCTTATGTCTCCCTATGCCATTAGAGTATTGCCCCTAAGAGCACCCTGTCTCCAAGAATCTGTGTAAATGTTGCTCTATTCCAGTCCATCCCATTTCAACCTCTCTCATCCCTTCCCAGCCCATTCTATTCTATAAATATTCTTTGAGCTTCTATTCTGTGCCCAGCACTGGGCCAGATACTTAGCAGGTATAAAGATGAATAAAAGAAAGCCCTTGCTAAGGAAGTTGCTGTTGGGGTGTAAGTTTCAGATAAATATTATTGGGTCCTCATTATTCATAGTAGTTATGGTCTACAAACCACGAAACAGGGTTAGATTCCTGCAAACCATAACATTTTTGTCAACTGTTCAATACATAATCCAGTTTTGTGTGTTTCTGTTTAAAGACAAATCATTTAATGTATGTGGCTGATTCGTCCAACAGCACTATAACCCCTGCCTGATCAAAGCTTGTCTAACACACATATTTTCTCCTAAGGCCTGTCCCAGCATTCTTGTGCTTAGGAACATTAGACAGCACTTCAACGCTATGCTTGGGAGCCATTTTAAATGGTGAAACTGCTGAGAAAAAGCACAAAAATGTGAAAAAGTGGCAGTAAATATATCGCAAAAAGGACACTGGTTACAGTGTGAGAGCTGAACAGGGTGGTGCTGCTTCACCTCGGTTGGGAACATTTGCGTGTGAGGGAGGACTCAGGGTTTACCCTGCTCTGACGTGTGTGCAAATGACTGAGAAGGCACAATGACTATCAATGTTGAGGTTATAAATAAATCGTAGGCAAATTCCCAGGTATGGAATCAACAAATAATGAGGATAGACTGTTCATACAATTGACTTAACATCTCAGGCAGCAATAAAGTTTCTGTAGTAGTACAGGGCGAGCACAACAGAGAGAGAGGAATGGACTCAGTCTGGGGCGATCGGCCTCCACTGACAACTCAGACTGAAATTCAGAAGGACTTCTCTGACAGAGCAGACAGTAGGGATGGAAACACAGAAGGATGAAAGTAAGTGGATAGATGCAGCCAGATTGGCCAGAGTGGGGCTGCTGGGTGACGGGATTTCTGCCTCCAGCACTGGACTATGTAGCCTAGTTTTGACTGGCTGCCCCGTAGCAGGCCTCTTCCCACCCACATCCTTTTAGAAGGAAGACCCAGCACTCTGAGACGTCAAACAAATGTAACAAAGGGTTTCTTGTGGTCAAAGGAGAAGATGGTTTGTGTTGTACAGTGTGCAAAACTTAATAAATTCACAAGCGGACATCTCTCTGTTCCTCCCGCTAAGTTCCTCTCCAGCCTCCTCGTTGCTCCTCCCTTCCTTCCATTGCCTCTGCTATTCCAGACAATTCCACTTTCACCCTTTGCGTACACCACTCTGCAAAACCAAAGCCAGCCGATTTCCACCCCCATCTCCTCTAGACTCTTAGCAAGAGCCCTGGGCTGTTATTCAGGCATGGCTTTTGGAATTTTTCCTCTACCCTCCATTTCCCACTCCAAGGGGCTTATCTAAATATTCACCCAGTAAACTATTTTCTCCATATTTTGGCATAAGCAATAAATAAGTCCAAGTTTGCAGATGAGTTACCACTCCCTCTCATTGCCTCTGCCAGTTATCCCTGACCGAATAAGTGTTTTCTCATCTCGGACCCATGATCCAGGGTTTCTGCATTTTCAAAAGACGCTGGTCCAGGCCCCAGCCACACTACATATTCAGTAAATGAAGAGATTTCCACTAAACTGATGATTTGGGGAAAAGAGATATCTTTGTAATGTTTTCTTCCACACAACTGATATGTAATTTTAATTATTGTAGTTTTCTTACAAATTCCACAGCAAGGGTTAGAAAGTTTCATCACATTAAGTTCTAAACATTTCTTCCTAATTCTCATCAAAACTTCCAAAGGTACTGTTATCAAAACTTAACAAAATAGTTATGAATTTTATCTTGAAGAATAAGCAGGAGGGATAGCTGAGAAAATTATGGGAAAAAAAGTGTAATGTCTTAGGAATAGCTCTACTAGACCTTAAGACAGGGTGTAATACTGGAATGACAGTGGGGTGCAGTCCAAGAGCGCGGACACACAGATCAACAGACTAGAAAGGCCAGAACCAGACCCGAGTTTATATAAAATTTTAATATCCTCTAAAGGACACAAATCAGTGGGAAAAGGAATAAAAGTTCTGGGAAAATTAGTTTTCTGTTTGGAAAATAGAATTGTTTAAAAAACCCATCTGTTACCACACACCAAAGTAAATTTCAAGTGGATTAAATGTAAAAAATCAAGCCATCAAAAGAAGATGGAAGTGAATATTTATTGACTTTTCATATGGAGAAGGACTTCTTAAGTTTAAAAACAATTGAAGAAACCACAAAAATAAAAATCAATATACTTAGTTACATAAATATTTAAACTGTTAATCCAACAATAAGCAAAATTAAAAGGCAAAGAACAAAATGAGAAAAATGCTTGCAATAAATATGGTATATAAGAGATTAAAGCATTTTTGTGAAAGAAGCTCATTGAAATTGATAGAAAAAAATTAATACAATGCAAAAAGAGAGGAGCAAATAATTCATGAAAGGAGGAAACACAAATGGTTAACATGTGTGAAAAAGCTCACCCTCTAGATTAAAATCAAATAAAAATAAGATGCCATTTTTCTGTATCAAACTGGAAAAGATTAAAAACCAAATGAGAATACTCAGTAACACACAGCTGGTGTTGGTGAAGTGTTCACTCTCGTACACTGTAGATTTAGATAGAAATTTGGCAATGCACAGCAAAATGTTATGATAAGATTTACAATGTTATGATAAGATTAAGTAAAAGTTCAGGATATGAAATTATATTTGGATTTAACCTAGGACAAAACTATGTATGTTGGTTTCTACAGTTTCTCTCTATATATATTCTGGGGAAAAAAATAAAGGATATACATCAAAATGTTAAGAATAAAAATGTTCCTTCCTAAGCATTTCTCACTTCTCACTGTGTTTGGGTAGGCCTGATTTGATGTTTAAAGAAAGACTTCATAATAAGAAAATATATTTTTAAATAATTTATATTCTGAATGCTCTAAAAAGACCATTAAGTATATTATTTTTTAGTTTTAGAGATACTCTTTGATGGTTTTGTTAATTCTTAAGTTGTTATCACCTAACAGGATAAAAATAAATATAAAATGACCCACATTTATCGGGACTGCTGTCTATTTTGAGTACATGTTTATGACTGTCAAGATATTAATTAATGCAGTGTTACTGCAGAAAAAAAGAGAATCCAGAGACATCTCTTCCTTGGACATCTCCTTATTGGCACGCTCAGATGGCCTGTTGAAATAAGACCAGGAAAGATAGTGAGAAATGTTTTTCACAATATTCAGTTGATTTTTAAAGTTTAGGAGTAAAAACTACTATACAAATTGAAACTCTGGGTAGTTTCTTCAGATTATGGCATTTGTGTGCTTAGCTTCATTAAAATGTATATTTTTCTGAGTATAAAAATAATTCATGTTCATGTAGGAAAATTTGGATACACAGAAAAACATTAAAAAACATCCAGCCACCAGAGTTAACTAGACATGCTCCTCAATGATATAAGACATATAACATATATATGTTCACATATATATATAGAGAGAGAGACAGACAGAGGGACAGAGACAGAGAGACAGACAGAGGGACAGAGACAGAGAGACAGAAAGACAGAGACGGAGAGACAGGTTTTGGTTGTTTGGTTTAAACATCTGTTAATTATAGTCTTTAAACATAAAACCAGTTGTGCACGCTCTCTTTTATGATGGGAGCTGAGAGAGAAAAATAAAGGTCTCAACCACGGGATCAATGGCCACAAACCAGAAGGGACCCCGTGGAAAGTGAAGTCACAGAACTAATATCCAGGTCTGCTGGTGCTTCCATATTATAATCAAGTAATGCCTGAAACACATACTTTCCTCTTATCCCTGGACCTCTCTCATCACTTGGACTTAACCCTCAGGGATGGAGTGAGGATTCGGGGAAGTGTGAGGAATGAGGGTAAATATCAGAAATGGGGTGGGAATGTCATATACACATTATTTGGTAATAAAGGAAAGAGTCATGGCTTGTTTTTAGGGTCATGAAATAGTTGGGAATATCCAAGAATGCCTCATGTCAGAGGGCATATTTCAAAATGTCATGTACTTCTGGCTCTGTCTCTTTCGCTCTTCACTTCGCTGTCTTTCTTATGAACCCTAGAGACCACAGTGAGCTGAGTCTGAGTAAGGTGAGGACTGCAGGCCACCACTGCCCTCCACAATCTTCCACTAGGGAAGACTTGTCATTACAGTGGCCAGATGACATGTTCAAACCTGGGGGCTCGTGTCCTGAGCTTATTGCTGCCCTTTCATATTTGTATCAAAACTAATTACCAGGGCATGTCTGATCTTTCTACAAATCTCCCATCAGACAGTAGGCCACTGGCTTTCTTATTTGCTTTTTAGAGCTCTGGGGCTTCCCAGGAAGCGTTTGTGTGGCTGCCCCAGCTGGTGAGAGGGAGGTTGAGGTCTATGCCTGTCGGTCTCTGGGCCCTGTGCCCCTGCTTCACCCCAACTTCAACCAGAGCAGCTATACTTTTATTTAGTTAATATAGTCCATATAATATTTCATTTGGTAAAAGGATGGCTTTGCTTAAACAAAAGCACGTTGGGAAACTGCTGACATAAGGTTAGGATTTGCTCTGGCAAAGACCACCTGGAGCTGGGAACGATAGATGGATATTCTGTATGAGGAATGATTGGCTGAGCCAATAGTGGTTAGAAGTACAGGTTTTGAAACTGAAATATGAGGCATGGAAAGCTGATTTATTTCTTCTATTTGCTGTAGATTGGAAACCAGATAATCTTGATAATCATGTCTGTATATCAAGGCTGGCAAGATGTTGATAGAAGGTTTGAGAGACTCTTCTAGAAGTAAAGAGGATGCATTTTAAGTCATGAACTTACTAACACTGATTTTTGTCAGTGTCAAGGTGAAGCTTATTTGCGAGAAAGCAGAGTTTTGGGTGGATGAACTGTTGCTGTATTCATGTTAATATTGTGTATACTTAAATTAGAGAGTTACCATCATCTCATTGACTCAGTGAGATTTACTGCCTAAAACCTGAAGTTCTGTAGGAGCTTGGGGAATCTACTGAATGTGGGCAGCTATTTCCTTCTACGCTGACATATGAGTATTGCTCCCTTTCAAACATTAAAATTTGAAATCAGCCACACAGACCTCAGCCATCAAGTTTTAATATCAAGCACACACAATAGAGCAAAATGTTGGATTTCTTTGAATACGTTCTACATTATATAATCTCAGAACTAAAGCCAATTTAACCTAGTATTTAACTCCATGAGGAGCCCAAATTAGAAGTAGCAACAATTCTATTTGAAACTTAGGACTCTGGCTGATTAGTCATATTTTAGAATTCTGAATCCAGGGATTTGGGACTTTAGTTCCTAGAACACATGGTAAATCTTGTTTTCCAGTGGTGACCTTAGACCAGAAATGTGTAGCATCCTTACATGGAGTCAGATTTCATCATTAAAGAAACCACAAATTAAAACTTTATGGTCCCTACTAGAAGTCAAGTCCATGTAAAGATCTAACAGATTAAGAGAAGGAGAGCTTTAGCAATGCAGCCCAGGACGCCAGGACTTGCAAGGAAGATGGTTCTCAGTTTTCGGAAACATATATGCTAACTGAGCTCATTTCTTGCCCTTTTTTGTATTTCTTCTCTGGGCTGTTACTACAAGGGAAAAAGGAACAAAAGGGGTGTAAAATACATTTTATAAAGGATCCTTGTCTTATTGCACCATTATTGTGCTGGATAATTAGCTCGCTCTCTGGACCTCATTTTCTCAGGATGGAAGATAAAAATGCTACTGCAAATGTTAACTTTTCCCTGTGATGGGCTCTGCAGGCAGGATCACACCTTGGGAAGGTCTAGTTGTGACTATTTTGCAAGGGAGCAAACCCCGTTTTCTCTTCATGGCTCTCACAACTTCAAGGAATCATAAATCATCATCACCATCATCATCATTACCGTTTATTGAATATTCCACTATTTGTCACACACTCTTAACGCATCATTCATAGAATTTACAAAAGGTATTTTCACATGTGCCTAGATCTGTACATTTATCCATCCTCAGCAAAATGCTTAGAGGTTAGCATCATCATCTCCATTTTACAAATGACTGATCTGAAGCACAGGAGGCTGAGTACCTTGTGTATGGTCCTGTGTTACGTAAGTAATACATGGCCCATCTGGGAATCAAACCTGGGATGGCTTGACTCCCCAGGCTCTGACCACATACCGCATGGCTCAGCTGCTCAGCCAGGCTAAGCTTCCTGGCCCTCCACTGCGATGTGATCTGTTCTGCGACAGGCGTAGCGCCCCGCAAGGCAGCTGGAGGTGAGGAAGACCGTTTAGACACGTCACGACGAAAGGCACAACTGTAGGTCCAAGGCTTGGCGTGCAGAGCACAAGCTGCTTGCTTTTCTTCCAAAGAATTCAATTTTTAAAATGTTTATCTTTTTATTCTGTGTGTACAATAGCACCATCCAGAGATAACCACTGTGAACATTTCCCAGATAAGACTGAATTTTATCTCTCTCGCTGTGGGATTCAAATGCCCTCTGCCAGGTTTCCCCCGTGAATTCCCAGGGCAGTTGCCTTCTCAGGGTCACCTCCTCCACTGAGCTGGCTCCAGTTTTGATCTACTTTAATTCGTGCACTCCCTTGCTCACTCGTGCCCGTGCAGTCTCTGTTTAACCTCGTGTCAACCAAGACGTGCTTCTCAGCCTTTCACTTCGATTAAAACTAAGAATGGCAACAATTCCTCTACACACAGCCAGACACACACATAGACGCAGTCATGAACAAAGAGACCCACAGACAGATAATGCATTTGTGAGTATAATGCATTTAACTGATGAGTTGAGACAAAGATGGGTTGATACTGTGGCAGTGGAGTATTAGACATGCCTGTTTCCTAAAGTCCTTCAGCTACCCATCATTTTGCTTGGCCTTTCTCTTTTCTTCTCCCCTTACTTTTGTGCCACCCATTGAGATGATGTTAAATTTATGAATTAGTTTAGGAAATTAATTAATGTCCAACACTTTACGTTTTCATTTAAGAACACAGAACATCTCTCCATGTCTTTAAATCTTTTAGTAAAATTTCATAGATATATTCATATAGGTCCTACACATTTCATGTTGGGCTATTAAGTATTAAGTGATATATTAATACAATTGTGATATACAAACCATTCTTGCCTTCTGATGATCTATAGAAGTATTTATAGAAGATGAATCATTTAATAAACTGCTGAACTGATTTGCTAATATTTTATTTGGGAAATTTGCTTTTTCATAAGTGAGATAAGGAGTAGTTTTCATTTTTCAGCTATTTATTTTAGGTTAGATAATAGGATTATACTACCTTAAAAGAATTGGTAGGTTTCTATCTTTTAAAAAATGTTTGTGTAATACATAAACTCATCAGCAAAATCAGCTGGCCCTGTGAATTTTTGATGGGATAATTCAGGCTTTGTACTTTTAAAATTTAACTTTAGGAATTTATATTTCCTAATAACGTCATTTCATACATATTTTCAAATTTATTAGCTGAGAATTGAACATGGGATTTTTTATGATTTAAAGCAGCTTTTCACAGGAGCTCTTTTACCTCTTGTTTCATTCTTAATTTTAGATTTCAAGGCTTGCTCATGTGAATTCTACTTGCGCCAAGAACCAGCTCTTGGAATTCTCATTTTTCTATTTTTAAGTTTATTAATATCCTTATTTAGCTCTATTTTTTCTTTCTCCCTTCCTTTCTTAAGTCTTATTTACTCTTTTACATGCTTCCTGAGTAGAGTTCTTGGTTTTTTTAAATGTTCATTAATAAGCAAAGTAGTTGAGGCTGTAAATTTGTCTTTGAAAGCAGTTTTGGACTCGTTGTAGCAGTTTGGAAAGTAGGATTCTTATCTTTTATTTTCTAGAAATCTTGTCATTTTAGTTATGATGGTTTCTGAGAATTAATAATCGTTTGGAAGACTGCTTTATGATTTTTAAGGATTTGGTTTTCTTTTTTTTGTTTGATGATGTATTGTTAAACTTGATTTATTGCGTTGTGGTGTGGGATTGTTTTCTTGTGGTTTGGGAATACTGCCTGGGCGATTTCCCTTCATTGGACTGCATTGTGTGCCGAGTGTGTGTGTGTGTAGGATAGCATGAATTACAGCAGGGCTGATGTTCCGCTGTTTTGTACTGGTTCATCTGTGCTCATGGTTAAAAGAGTGAAATAATTCTGTACCGTTTGGTCTATTACTGCTCCTGGGCTCTCCTAAGCTCCCCTTGTCCTGCCACCTTGGCTGGCTGGGTCCCTCCCTTAGGACTTCCAGACTGCCCAACAATTCGATAACTAAAGGGTTAATGCCTGGCCTATCAAGGTCTTGCAGAACCTTCTGTGGTACTCAGATCAGTGTCCATTATTATTTGTTTGGCCCAGGTTGTTAATATTTTGAATACAACCTCTGAGTCGAAGCAAACTTATTCAAGTCAGGCAAATTCACCTGTATATGCTTGGTCTAAAAGATATACAAATATAAAATAGTGCAGGTTGTTTTGCTTGCTTTTCCACTTCATGGACAAGTGCCCCAGTCTGAGCTTGGTTCTGTGGCCTCTCATGCTCCAGTTGTGACCACTAATGTTCGGAGGTACATACTTTTTGTGCTGCCTGGTTCCTGAACACCAGCCAACTACTTATTCTGGTTCTCACCCAAAGCCATGGTGATCTGTTCCAGTGCCGGAGGAAAAGCCAGCTGTTACATTTGTGGATAAATGATATAGTTGCATATTATCCTTTATGGCTGCTTTAAAGGATTGTCGAGGGGAGTTTTGTCATCTACAGTTTTTCTTTAGGCACTGATCTATTGAATTCTGACTCCTATTAAATGTGTTGATCCATTGGGTGTACTCAATTTTGGTAAAACCTACGTGGATGATTGGGGAAAAAAAGAAGTGGGATGCCTTGTTTTAAGGTACAGGGTTATAGATGCCTGAAAGATACATTTACATACATATATATACTTATTTATAATAATTATTAATTTGTATGTTTGATTTTTAATCTACTTCATCAGTCAAAATTTGGGAGAGATGTGATGCTAGCTTCTAAAACTATGGTAATTTCCTCTCGTTCTTTTTGTTTTTACCTGTTTTTTCTTTGTGTATTTGATTTGATATGATTTGGAGCACAACAGTGCACAACCACTATGCTTTCATTCATATCATTCCATTTCTATCAACATAATATAATAGCCTTTGTTCGATTTCATGCCTTCTATCTTGAATTCCACTTTGACTGAAACTAATATTATTACTTTTGTGTTCTTTTTTCCTTCATTCTTTTTTCTTTTCATTTCTCGATGGATTCTTTGCCCATCTCTTTGTTTTTAAGATTTTGTGATATTAAGTGAGTCTCCTATAAGCATCATCTTAGAGATTTAATTTTTTTCTGAGAGTATTTTTCTTTCTATAGGTGACTTTAAACACTTATCTTTAAATCACAAATAATATGTTTAATCTTAATGTCTAACATACTGTTTTATGCTTTGTTTTTTATACTTCCCTGCTATTTCCTTTTAGGTTTTTTTTCTGTCTTTTGCTTATTTGACTTACATTTTGTTTACATTAATCTTCTCCAGTCATTTTTGATGTATACATCTTGTTTTTTATTTTATTAGTGGCAGTGGTTGTTAGTGTCATGACGTTGATTCTGATTCCTAGTGACCTTGTGGACAGCAGAGCAGAACCCTGCCCAGTCTTTTTGCACCATCTTCTCACCTTCCAGCACCATATCACATGATACTCCGCTGCTGTTTATGGGGTTTTCATGGCCAATTTTTTCAGAAGTGGTGGCCAGCTCCTTCTTCCTAGTCTGTCTTAATCTGGAAGCTCCGCTGAAACCTGTCCACTGTGGGTGACTCTGCTGGTATTTGAAATCCCGGTGGCGTAGCTTTCGCATCACAGCAACACGCAGATGGATATTAGTGGTTACCCTTAAGTTTTTCAAAAATGCTCTTTGACCTATACTTCTCTAGTTATAATAATAATTACTGAAACCATATTTTGGACATCTCTATCAGTGAGGGACTCAGCACATTTTAAGTTTCTCCCACCCTTTTGTATCCCTTCTAAATCTTTGCTTACTTAATATGGAATTTGAAATCCAAGTTACTTTTTATGGTACATATTTTCAATTTTAAGAGGAATTTTTGACATGAAAAATATTTTAATAATGAAAAGAAATATATTGTTCAGTCCAGTTCTGTTGGCCTTTGTGGTTACTAGATGCTGACAATAGGTTGATTGACAGTCTTTTTTCTTTTGTTTTATTGAGATCATAATAGTTTATAACATTGTGAAATTTCAAGTGTGCATTATTATTTGTCAGTCACATATAAATGTGCCTCTTTACTCGTTATGCCCACTCCCCGACCCACTTCCCCTCTGAACTGAACTGAACTGAACTGAACTGAACTGTTTTCTTTGTCCGTGTGTTAATCTTCCACATATGAGTGAAATCATACAGTGTTTGTCTTTCTCTGTCTGGCTTATTTTGCTTGATGTAATACCCTCAAGGTCCATCATGTTGTTGTGAATGGGATGATTTCTGTCTTTTTTATGGGGGAGTAGTATTACATTGTGTATATATACCACATCTTTATCCATTCATCAGTCGATGGGCTCTTGGGTTGCTTCCATGTCTTGGCTATTGTGAATAATGCTGCAGTGAACATAGGGTTGCATAAGTCTCTTTGAATGTTGATTTCAAGTTCTTTGGATAAATACCCAGTAGTGGAATAGCTGGGTCATATGGTGTTTCTATTTTTAATTTCTTGAGAAATCTCTATACTGTATTCCATAGTGACGACACCAGTCTGCATTTCCACCAGCAGTGTATGAGGGTTCCCTTTACTCCACATCCTCTCCACCATTTGTTATTTTTTGCCTTGGTGATTATAGCTATTATAACGGTTGTAAGGTGATATCTTAGTGTAGTTTTGATTTGCATTTTGCTGATGATTAGTGATGTTGAACATCTTTTCATGTGCCTATTGGCCATCTGTATATCTTCTCTGGAAAAAATATCTATTCATATCCTCTGCCCATTTTTAGATTCGGGTGTTTGTTTTTTGTATTTCAGTTGTGTGAATTCTTTGTATATTTTTGAGATTAACCCTTTTCGCATATATGATTTGCAAATCTTTTCTCCCAGGTAGTGGGTTGTCTTTTCATTTTGTTCCTAGTTTCCTTTGCCTTGCAGAAGCTCTTTAGTCTGATGAAGTCCCACTTGTTTATTTTTTTCTTTTGTTTCCCTTGCCTGAGTACACATGGTACTTGAAGAGATCCTTCTAGAGACCAATGTCAAAGAGTGTACTACCTATATTTTCTTCAAAGTTTTATGGTTTCTTGTCTTACCTTCAAGTCTTTGATCCATTTTGAGTTAATTTTTGTGTATGGTGAAAGATAATGGTCTACTTTCATTCTTTTGCATGTGGCTGTCCAGTTTTCCCAACACCATTTATTGAAGAGACTTTCCTTTCTCCATTGTATGGTCTTGGTTCATTTGTTGAAGGTTAGCTGTCTATAGATGTGTGGTTTTATTTCTGGGCTTTCAATTCTGTTCCATTGATCTGTGTGCTTGTTTTTGTACCCGTACCATACTGCTTTGATTACTATAGCTTTGTAGTATATTTTGAAGTCAGGGATTGTGATGCCTCCAGCTTTGTTCTTTTTTCTCAGGATTGCTTTAGGTATGTGGGGTCTTTTGTTGCCCCATATGAATTTTAGGGTTCTTTATTCTATTTCTATGAAGAAGGTCATTGGGATTCTGATTGGGATTGCATGGAATCTGTAGATTGCTTTAGGTATTATGGACATTTTAACTATATTTATTCTTCCAATCCATGTACTTGGAATATCTTTCCATTTCTTTATGTCATCATCGATTTCTTTCAATAATGTCTTACAGTTTTCATTGCATAGGTCTTTCACCTCGTTTAAATTTATTCCTAGATATTTTATTCTTTTTGTTGCAATTATAAATGGGATTGTATTCTTGAGTTCTCTTTCTGTTAGTTCATTATTAGAGTATAGAAATGCAACTGATTTTTGTAATTTGATTTTGTACCCTGCAACTTTGCTATATTTGTTGATTATTTCAAATAGTTTTCTGTTGGATTCTTTAGGTACGTATAAAATCGTGTCATCTGCAAACACCAAGAGTTTCACTTCTTCATTGCTTATTTGGATTTCTTTTATTTCTTTTTCTTGCATAATTGCTGGGGCCCAAACCTCCAGTACTATGTTGAATAAGAGTGGCGAGAGTGGGCACCCTTGTCTTGTTCCTGTTCTCAGGGGGATAGCTTTCAGTTTGCCCTGTTGAGTATGATGTTGGCTCTGGGTTTGTCATATATGGCCTTTATTATGTTGAGGTACTTTCCTTCTATATCCATTTTATTGAGTTTTTATCATAAATGGATGTTGGATCTTGTCACATACTTTCTCTGCACCTGTTGAGGTGATCATGTGGCTTTTAGTCCTCATTTTGTTAATGTGGTGTATCACATTGATTGATTTGCAGATGTTGAAACATCGCTGGTATAAATCCCACTTGATCATGGTGTATGATCTTTTTAATGTATTGCTGTATTTGGTTTGCCAATATTTTGTTGAGGATTTTTGCATCTATGTTCATCAGCGATGTTGGCCTGTAATTTTCCTTCTTTGTGTTGTCCTTGTCTGGCTTTGGGATCAGGGTGACGTTGGCCCTGTAAAATGTGTTAGGAAGTGTTCTGTGTTCTTCAACTTTTTGAAATAGTTTGAGAAGGATAGGTAGTAAATCCTGTTTCAATGTTTGGTAGACTTCTCCACAGAATCCGTCTGGTCCTGAACTTTTATTTTTTGGCAACGCTTTGATTACTGTTTCAATCTCTTTACATGTGATTGGTCTATTCAGATTCTCTATTTCTTCTTGATCCAGTTTTGGGAGGTTGTATGAGTCTAAGAATGTTTCCATTTCTTCTAGATTGTCCAATTTGTTGGCATATAGTTTTTTCTAGTATTGTCTTTTAATCCTTTGTATTTCTGTGGTATCCACTGTAATTTCTTCTCCTTCATTTCTAATTTTATTTGTTTGAGGCTTCTCTATTTTTTTCTTAGTGAGTCTGGCTAAGGGTTTATCAATGTTGTTTGTCTTCTGAAAGAACCAGCTCTTTGCTTCATTGATCTTTGCTACTGTTTTTTTTCTTTTCGTTTCTGTTTCATCTATTTCTGCTCTAATTTTTATTGTTTCCCTCCTTCTTCTGACTTTGGGCTTTGTTTGTTCCTCTTTTTCTAGTTCTGTTAGGTGTAGTTTAAGATTGCTTATTTGAGATTTTCTTGTTTGTTAAAATGGACCTGTATTGCTATGAATTTCCCTCTTGGTATATATTGAAGGCACAGAAATTTATAATCTAAATGACAGAGAATTCAAAATAGAATTCAAAATAGCTATACATATTGCAAAATAGCTTATATATAAGGAAAATAGCTTAGTATATATTGGTATACTTTCATTTTCATTTGTCTCCAGATATTTTTTGATTTCTCCTTTAATTTCTTCAATGATCCATTGGTTGTTCAGTAGCATGTTGTTTCATCTCCATATATTTGTCACTTTCCCAGCTTTTTTCTTGTAGTTGATTTCTAGTCTCATAGCAGTATGGTCAGAAAAGATGCTTGATATGATTTCAATCTTCTTAAATTTATTGAGGCTTGCCTTGTTTCCCAACATATGGTCCATCCTTGAGGATGTTCCATGTACACTTGAGAAGAATGTGTATTCTGATTGTTTTGGATACAGTGTTCTATATATATCTGTTAAGTACATCTGGTCTAGTTTTTCTTTTAAATCCACTATTTCCTTGTTGACTTTCTATCTGGATGATCTATCCATTGGTGTAATTGGGGTGTTAAGCTCTGCTACTATTATTGTGTTGTTGTTAATATCTCCTTTTAGGTTTGTTAATACTTGCTTTGTGTACTTTGGTGCTCCTGTGTTGGATGCATGTATATTCATAAGTGTTATGTCTTCTTGGTGGAGTGTCCCTTTTATCATTATATACTGCCCCTCTTTGTCTCTGATTGCCTGTTTTATCTTGATGTCTGCTTTGTCTGATATAAGTATGGCAACACCTACTTTCTTTTTTTTGCCATTAGCTTGGAGTATCAGCTTCAGTCCCTTCACTATGAGCCTGTGTTTGTCTTTGGGTCTGAGACGTGTTTCCTGGAGGCAGCATATTGTGGGGTCTTGTTTTTAAATCCATCCTGCCACTCTGTGTCTTTTGATTGAAGAATTCAATCCATTTACATTTAGAGTTATTATTGATATAAGAGAGCTTAATGCTGCCATTTTATCACTTGTTTTCCAGTTTTTCTGTGTTTCCCTAGTTTGTCATCCTGTTTATTTTGGACTGCCAATTTAGTTTGAGAGTTTCCTCACTTTTCTCTTTATTTATCATTTGTGTCTAGACTGATTCCATTCCTTCCCTCTTCCCCTTCTAATTTGTTGTTGCCACAACTTATTCCATCTTGTGTTGTGAGTTTGTGGTTAAAACAACAAGTCTATATTTATTTTTGATGTTTTCTTCCCTTCATCTTTAATGTTCTAATTAAGTGTTTGCTAACCTGTTCTGACAGAGAGCTGCAATTTTCTGATTTTGTCTGCCTATTTACCCCTTTCTCAAGGGCTTTGTAAATCGTTATTTTTTTTTCAGGTATGAGGGCCTTCTTGATCAATTCTTGGGGCTGTGGGGGAGGGGTGGGTCTTGTGGCAATGAACTCTCTCAGCTTTTGTTTATCTGCAAAAGTTTTTATTTCTCCATCATATCTGGAGGCTATATTTTGTTGGATAGAGTATTCTTGGCTTAAAGTTTTTGTCTTTCAGAATTTTGAATATATCATTCCACTCTCTCCTAGCCTATAAGGTTTCTTCTGAGGAATCTGCTGAAAGCCTGATAGTGGTTCCTTTGTAAGTTATTTTCTTCTGCCTTGTTGCCCTTAATATTTTTTCTTTGTCATTGGCTTTTGCCAGTTTTACTACTATATGCCTTGGAGAGGGTCTTTTTACACTGATATAATTAGGAATTCTATTAGCTTCTTTTACTTGTACTTCCAGCTTCTTCCCCAGGTTTGGGAAGTTCTCAGCTATTATTTCTTTGAACAAGCTTTCTCTCCATTCTCCCACACTTCTCCCTCTGGAATACCTCTGATCCTTATTTGCATTGCCTAATTGAGTTGGATATTTCTCAGAGAATCTCTTCATTTCTTTTTAGTCTTAGTTCTCTCTCCTTCTCCATCTGAAGCATTTCTATATTTCCATCCTCCAGGCTGCTAATTCTGTCTTCCATAATATCAGCTTTGTTATTCAGGTAGTCCAGATTTTTCTTTATCTCATCCATTGTGTTTTTCATCTCCAACACTTCGAATTGGTTTTTCTTTAAAGTTTAAATCTCTTTTGTGAAGAATTCCCTCTGTTCATTAATTTTGTTCCTGATTTCATTGAACTCTCTATCTGTATTTTCTTGTAACTTGTTGAGTTTTTTTATGAGAGCTATTTTGAATTCTCTGTCATTTAGATTGTAAATTTATGTGCCTTCAGGGTTGATTTCTAGGTGCTTGTCATTTTCCTTCTGGCCTGGAGTGTTAATATATTTCTTCATACTATTTTATGGTGTGAACTTGTGCCTTTGCATAGTGGTAGTATCTGGTTGCAGTTTCCACCTGCCGTCACTTGAGGTGGGGCATCAAGAGCTGTGTATTCTGAGCCCACTGTGATCCCTGGCATATGTGCCTGTCCTTAGAATCTAGACTGACAGGTCCTGTCTGTGATTGCAGGTTTGCTTGCTCACAGCTGCTGCTTTTCTAATGTATGCACAGGCACTCTGGCCGACTGGCTGAGCTGGAGTGCCTGTTAGGAGGAGGGGCACTTTCTTTCACATGCATGATCCCCGGGGCATTCTCACTGTGCCCTCACTGTCTTCTCTCCTGGGGTACTGGCTTGACGAAGACACCCCCACAATAGCTTAGCCACCTCTGTGTGGGGCTTTCCCAGGGGCTGTGAGGGAATTTGGAGAGCAAAGGTGTTCCCACAGAGAGCTGCCCCTCCTCCTTCTTTTCTCAGAGCCACGTGCAGTCCTGTGCCCTGGGTCACTGCCATTCAGGGAGGGAGAGGAGATCCCTTTACCTCCTTCCACTTCCTCTCAAGGGGTTCAGCACCTCCACCTTCAGATATATGACTGTATGGGTCTCTCAGATGTCTTTTGTGTTGTGTTAATGGTCCTCTGTTGGTTTATGAATGTCCTTTTCATTCTATCTTGGGGGAGAGTCTAAGGGAAGAGGTCACTCCACCATAATGCTGACATTGGCCCCCTGATTGGAAGTCTTAGTGAGCACTCTGGTTGCTATTCTTCATTTTTTTCTTGTCTTTAGTGGGAAGTTGTGAGAGGCTACACCAAAGGTGCTAGACAGATAACATTTTATTTATTTATTTATTTATTTATTTATTTATTTATTTATTTATTTTGATAGATTCATTAGAGTGTGGTTAGCGCTTTGTCTCTGAGAACTTAAGACTTTATTCAGTTCTATAAAATTATCAGCCACAGTGTCTTCAGTAACACTTCTCCACTATTCCCTCTGTTCTCTTCTGGAACACCTATATATCTAGACATAGATATATATAGGTAAGTATAGATATATTTTTGACCAGCTTTATTGAGATATAATTCACATAACACATGTAATAATTCACCCACTATTAAATATATTTTGGAACCTCTCAAACTACTCTCCATATTAAAAACAATTGTTATAAATCAAGATAATTAACTTGTAGCATTATGTTAGTTTCAGGTGTACAACCTAATGACTCAATATTTGTATACATCAAGAAATAGTCACCACAATGTCTAGTTAACAAATCAGACATTTTAAATTTGTGATCCAGACTTTAGTATGAAGAGGATATATTTCCATCTCATGTTGTTAATTAAACGTGACCTCATATTTGGTGTATCTTAAAATCCTTTTTTTTTCTTTAATTCAAAAAACAAGTGTAGTGAGTTTGAATCTTCAGTTATGACAGTCTGTAAATTTGAACTTTATTTTTTGAGTTGTGCAAAATAGGGGAACACAGTTTCCTATTACCATTGAGATTTGAACTGAATCTTGGAAGAGATTGGACTTGAACAGATAAATTTACGTAGGGAAGAGCATCCTTGGCAAAAGGAACAATGTCAGCAATGGTCAGGAAAAGAAAGCCTGCAGACGGTTTGGGGCTAAATAGACTGATGGCATTCTAATTTTGCAGTAGTTCAATTGAGAGAGAATGAGTGTGTGAAAAAGAGGTGAAAGTGAGAGACAGTAAAGAGTAAAATGGGCAGAATATGGTGATTGGATGTAAACAGTGAGGGAGAGAGAGTTGCTGACTATAACTCAGAGTTTTCAAGCATTTGTGATTGGTAAGGTGGAGGCTTAAGAGATAATGAGAAAGAAAAGGTTAAGACATGAGAAGATGCTGAGTTCATTCTAGGCATACTGCATTTGAGTTGCCTATCTAGGTGTCCAGGAAGCATTTTCATAATACGTGTTCATAGCAGGGAAGAAGTTAGAACTAGAGACCTGGATTTGGAACGGTGATAACTGAAGCCTTGAGAGTTGCTGAGATCACTGGTGGAAATGGAAATGCCATCTTCCATAGCACCGGCCAGGCCATAATCTCTGAGCTAAGGCCATGGCCATTTGGCTGAGTTTTGGCAAGAAGGGTAGATGAGAAATTAGATCCAATAGAAACAGGCTATTTCAGATTGATGGTCTTACACATAGAATACTCTTGTATTTCTGCTGGGATGATCAAAGTACTTAGGCAAATGGATACTCAGTCAAACAATGCATTTGGTGAACCCCCTGTGCCAAGCTGTCTGTCAGGGAAAAAGAAGAGTTAGGAATTCTAACACTTTTCCGGATGTTTTACATTAAGGTCTCATTTAGTCATCTCTGTTGCTTATTTTGTCTAAGTCAGTTTCCTCATCTGTGATATGGAGATATAAATGACTAATTCATATGGATGTGGTGTGTATTAAGTAAAACAATGCATGGAAAGTGTCTGAATGGTGGTAGGTACTTAATAAGTGTAGGAATTATGTTACTACTAATAATTTTGGTAATTATTCATGTGTGATTGACACACTGCTATTGAAAAACAGAACTGGTAAATACTTGATGGTAATGATTATTTGTAGACTGTGCTCCTTAAAGATATGACAGCTCTAGGGAGGTACCCAAGGGACTCTTCAAGGTTGGGGGAGTTGGTACAAAGCTGGGCTCCCATCTCGCTGTCAAGCCACAGGAAGCATGGTTTTCTCTGTTTTAGTTATTAGACATCAGAGCAAAATTTCATTTACATCAAGGGATCGACTGAAAAATGAGTGTTTCTTGAACCTAGTGTAGATTTGAAGGTGCAAGGGGAAGGAACAGTATAACCAAGATAGAGCAGTGGCAAGGCAGGACTATCTGCCAGAGCTGTGGCTTGTGTCGATGGCTCAGCAGGGAGGGAGCTGGGAGAATCAACATCCTGCTCCATTCTCCTTCCACCCTCCTGTCTCCTCCTGGTGTTTCCTATTAGCTGAGCCTGGCAGGACGTAGCTGCCCCCAAGAACCAGAGCTGGGTGGAGGAGGTTGGAGAGTAGCTGGAGAGGGGCACACCTTGTTAAAATGAGGAGAAGAACCAACGAGTAGCTTGGCCATAGAAAGTGAGACTCTTACACTCTAATGTTTACATGTACATACTAAATTTGACTTGAAAATAGACCCAGCCCATGCCCAGGATATCTGACTTAAATGTTTCATGAAATCACTTCTCCGGTTTTTGTGCTTTTGGACTGCTTTCTCTCAAGTAACTGTACAGACAAGCTCTGTCTCCTTGCTGCCAGAGCAGTCTAAGCAGATTTTACATTGTCTGCTTGGGAAGATAAAAGAGGAGCTGTTTTCCTAAGCTGCTAAAGCGATAAAATGCCTGGCAGCTGCTGTGTATAGGATCACAGCCTATCACACTGCCATACCTACTAGGCACCACATCTATGCAGTTGGTAAGACACAGCCCTTGTCCTGGGGCATCTGGAAGGCTTCCCAGGGCATGTGAGAGCATGAGCCAAGCCTTGGAGGCTAAACAAGAGTCAGTCAGCCAGTTGAAGGAGGAAAGAGGAGAAGCATTGGAGGAGGGCAATACAGGTAAGCATAGCTCATGCAAAGACTACGAGGACAATTTCTTAAGAAGACCTCCCACCGTGCTTTGAATGATGTCATTGCCACTGGAATAAATAGGGACTAGCAGGGGCCCAAGGGGATTGCACTGTGACACCCAGTGTTTGTCAAGAACGCTCTTTTAACAAAGACACAGAGACTAGCATCTTGTGAGATCTTCAGGCCAGCATTTGATAGGGGAAAAACTGACATAAAGTTTAGTTGGAATTCCACCTGGCAAATGTATCTGTAGTTTGGAAGTATACAGGATTTTTTTTTTTTTTAACAGAGGGGAGGGAATATGACCAGACAAGCTGCTTCCCAAATAGGTGACTAATAGTCATAGAAATAATTCACGTAAGGCCTGGAGGACAGTGCTATGAAGCTGGAGGGCCCCTGAGCGCTCTTCCACTAGTGTGTTAAGATTGTGACCCCATTGGTGAGCCAGAGGGGTTGGTGCTTCAGAATGTAGAGCTACTGTCCTGTTCCAGAGTGAAGAGAAGCAAAGTAAAGGTCTGTACTTAAATAGACTGTGCATAGACTGACTTCTACAGGTAATGAAGAAACTGGAAGGGAGCTTCTCTGCCCACAGACACACACGGGGGCCCCTTGGGTTTGGTGAGTGGTCTCCCTGGGGGTCAGCTGGCAAAACCCCATTGAACAACTGCTTATCTTCATCTCTGAGTAGCCCTGATCCCCCCCAGGCTGCCATCATACCACCAAGCTGGTTGTGAAACTCGTTTGCCAGAATCACTTGCATGTGCAGAGAATTGGCTTCCTGTTAAGGTCAGTCTTGTAAAAAAAAGGGCAAGAATCAAAGGAGTTTGAAGGAAACAGAGAATCTTCCTTAGCTTGTGATGGGCCTGTTTCCTGCCCATGTGGGTTTGAAGTGTGAGGGAGGGTAGGCATACGGCGGGACACAAAGCCATTAGCGGTTCTTCCTACTATGGGTGCCTTAGCTCCAAGACAACTTAAAAAAAAAAAAAGCCGGGGCTGGCCTGGTGGCACAGCAGTTAAGTGCACATGTTCCACTTCTCAGCGGCCCAGGGTTCGCCAGTGCAGATCCCGGGTGCTGACATGGCACCGCTTGGCATGCCATGCTGTAGTAGGTGTCCCATGTATAAAGTAGAGGAAGATGGGCAAGGATGTTAGCTCAGGGCCAGGCTTCCTCAGGAAAAAAAAGAGGAGGACTGGCAGTAGTTAGCTCAGGGCTAATCTTCCTCAAAAATAAAATAAAATAAATAAAAATTTAAAAGAATCCTTCCTCTGGGGCTGACCCAGGCCATAGTGTCACACAGATCCCCTTGATCAAACGGGCTTCAGGCCATGCTGATGCAAATAGCCCTTCACACAGAAGTCAATGATTTCAACGTTATTCCCCCATTTCACAGATGAGTAAGATGAGACAGAACTTCATGACCAAAGCTCTTAACTACTTCACTATCCTATTGATGGTGCCAGACAATTAGTAAATTCGCAAAATAGTCACCCAGGTTTAAGGTGTATTACTTTCAAATATTATTGAATTCTTCCAATTCAACTTAAATATATTAAAAATACATTAAAAATATGCTTGATAATGAAAAAATATGAACAGTCTGTCAAACACAGTGCTTGATGATGAACTTCACAGGGAGCTGAAGATGAACAAAATAGAGTTCTTTTCTTCAGGGAGCTCACTGTCTAAGGAAGGAGACAGACCTGTCAGTAATTAATTAGAATTGATTAGATTAGATTAGTTGTGTGTGCATTTCTATAAATAAAAATAGTTTAAAATTATTAAAAAATACAATACTCAGTGTATAAAGCAATAAGTGAACATTTACCGTCTTCCTCACACCACCCTTAATCCCTAAGCCTGGCAAGAACATTAGCCAGAGATAACCATTATATCAGGTTGGTGTAGGACTGCTCCGTTTTTCTCTATATTTTGGCAAAAATGAGATCATAATACTGTTCTGCATCTTGTTTTCATTTAATATTCCAAGGACATAATTCCATGCAATTATATAATAGGCCATTATATGTATGAACCGTCGTTGATTTTGCCACGCTCCTGTTCCTGAACTTTGTGTTGTTTCTAATTTGTGGATATACGCTGCAGTGAATGTTCTTGCCATAATATCTTTGTGTTTTTTAACTGATAATTATGGAAGATACATTTTTATTATAATTTTAAAAGTTAACATACAGTATAATTGACTTTTTTTGGTGTGTGTATGGCTTCATGCATCCTAGTGCGTGTGTAGATTCATGCAACAACCGCCACAATCAGAATACAGAACAATTCCATCACCCCAAAGTCTTTTTTTTGGCCCCCTCTATAGTCAAATCTCTCCCAACCCTAATCGCTGGCAGCCACTCATCTGCTTTTCATCCCTATAAGCCTGACTTTTCCAGAATGTCATATAAATGCAGTCATACAGGATGTGGCCTTCTGGTATTGGCTTCTTTAACTCCGCATAATGCCATGTTGTTGCAGGTAGTACTAGTTTATTCCCTTTTGTGTTGAATAGCATTCCATTGTGTGGATGCACCACAGCGTATTTATGCATTCATCTGTTGAAGGACATTTGAGAGTTCCCAGTTTTGAGTGATTATAAAGAGTTGCTATAAATATTCATTGTATGAACATAAATTTCTATTTTTGTAGGAGAAATACCAGAAGTGGGAATGCTGAGTGATAAGGTAAATTTGTGTTTAACTTTGTAAAAAACGGTTGAATCATTTGCTGCGGTGACTGGATCATCCATTTTGTGTTGCCACCAGTTATGAATAAGACTTACAGTTGCTACACGTTCTAGCTCGAACTTGGTATTATCAGGGTTCTTTCGTTTTGGGGGTGTTTTTTGGAAATATTCTAATAAGGTGTGTAGTGGTATCTCATTATGGTTTTAATTAGTATTTCCCTAATGGCCACTGATATTGACCATCTTTCTGTGTGTTTATTTGCCATCTGTATATCTTTGGTGAAGGGTCTCAAATCTTTTGCCTATTTTTTAAAAAATTCAGTTTGCTTTCCTACTGTTGAGTTTTGAAAGTTTTTTATACAATCTGGATACAAGTTATTTGTCAGATATGTGATTTGCAGATACTTTCTCCCAGTCTATAGTTTGTCTTTTTATTTTAATAGTGTCCTTCATAGACCAAAATTTTAAATTTTGATAAAATCCAATTTAAATTGTTTTCTTTATAGATAATACTTCTGATGTCATAGTTAGCAACTCAGTGCCTGACCTTAAGGTCATTCAAACTTTTCTCCATATCCCAAAAGTTCTGTATTTTTACCTTTTACATGATCCATTTTCAGTTAGTTTTTGTATAGAGTGGGAGGTTTTTTTAGTTCAGAGCTTGTTTTATTTTCTTTTATTTTGGATATGGATGTCCAATTGTTCCAACACTATTTGTTGAAAAGACCAGGCTTTCTTCAATGAATTGTTGGAAGATGCATTTTTATATGAGCTGGTATGAGTATAGTTTAATTGTTAAAAGAATGGGTTTTGAAGCCAGTCTGCATAAATTTGAATCCCAATTCTTCCACTAATTACCTGTGTTACAATGACAAAGTATTTAACCTCTCTTTGCTTTAGTCTCCTTTTCTATAAAATGAAGATAATCACAGGACCTACCCTAAGATTGCTAGGAGAATTAAATAAGTTATAATGTGTAACACACTTAGAGCAGTGCCTGATGTTTAATAAGTGATGATTTAAGCTTAGGTCTGTGTAATTTTACGATTACTGTAGACATTGCAAGCATGTCCTGTAAAAATGTTTTATCAATCACATTCCCTACCAACAGTGTAGATCTTCCTATTTATCTGCCAGTGCTAGATATTATGGTCCTCTCTATTCTTTGTCAATTTGATAGACAAATAATGAGATGTCCTTTTAGTTTGTATTTTGGGATTTATAGGCAAGTAAATCATCTTTTCATCTTTGTTGGTGTATCACTTAATTTTGCTGAGTAGCAAGTCATCCCAAAACACAGTGGTAAAACAGCAAACATTTGTTATATATTATGATTCTGTAGGTCAGCTGGAAAATTCTTTGGTCTGGGCTGGATTGGCTGCTCTCCGTCGTCAGCTGATGGCTTGGCCGGGGTTGGGTGGTCTAGGACGGTTAACTTACATATCTGGCAGCTGCTCTGTTGGACCTTGGCTGGAATGGCTCGTGTCTCCTCTGTGTGGCCTCTCATCTTCCAGCAGGTTAGCCTGGGCTTCTCTTCCTGGTGATCTCAGGGTTCCACAGAACAGCAAGAGAGGGCAAGTCCAATGGGAAAGCACATTGAAAGCCTCTGTTTGTGTCACATTTGGTAATGTTTCATTAATCGAGGATAGTCCCATGGCCAAGCCTAGATTCAAGGGGGTGGAGAAGTAGACTCCTCTCTCAATAGAAGGAAATGCAAAATCTTGTGACCATTTTTTTCCCCAATCTACTGATGTTGGCTATTTATGTTTCTTCCTCTATAAATTGCCACTGATTTATTGATTTACAGAATTTATTTATATAGTATACATATTAACTCTTTAAGTTTTACATATAACAACGTTTCCCACTTCGTCATTTAACTTCATTTAAGTAATCTTTTGCCGTGTAGAAGTTTTTGGCTTTTTCTATAGTGAAGTCCGTCGGTGTTTTCCTCTGTGGCTTTAAATATATTCATGCCTTTGGATGACCAGACTGTAAGCTTTTTGAAAGCAGAAACCAAGTTTTATACTTTTCTTCACCTACAAAATGCAGCATAGAGCCCAGTTCATAGTACTTATTAAGTAAATGCTTATTGAATGAATTCATTCCTGAAGGCCAGTCTCATTTACTTATTTATTTATCCATTTATGCATTCATCAGTACTTATTGAATATCTATCTGGTGCCAGGAACTGTGCTAATTGTTAGACAATGGTGGGCAAAAAGCAAAAGAGACTTCTCTCATGGTGCTTAGAATGAAGCATTGTGGGTAGTAATGGAACTTAATATCAGTGAGACATGGGTTCAGATTCCATCTTTCTACTTGTGTGACCTTGGCACCTATTACTGAATATCCTTGAGTTTCAGATTTTCTTAACCTATAAAATAGAATATGAATACCTTCCTTCAATATTATTGTGAGAATTCAAATGGATAATGTTGGTAACACCTAGCGTAGTACCTATGATGCAGCATATAATAAACAGTGTTAGCTTTCTTCCCTACGTGGTGCATAATCTGAGGCCTACTGCAAAGGCTGGCCTTCTTCCTTGGTCGCTCTCCTCTTGGCAACTACCAGAATCCTGAACTTCTCCTATTACACTCATTTCTTTGGTTTGCTCTTCTGATAGATCGCAGGGTTGTCACTTTAACCTGTTCTTGGTCATTCTCTTTTTTGTGCAAGCAGATCGATCAAATTGCTTTCTCTGTTGGTAGCTGGGGAGCAGGGCAGTGAGGAGTTAAAGAGTTCTGTGGAATTCGGTCTTGGAGGACAGAGATACTTGGTTGTGGGTGTAGGTATGCATGTAAGGGAAGAGGGATTCTTGGCAGGTGATCAAACGAGGAGAAGAATGCAGAAAGAGAGGGCAGCTGGGCTCCAAAGACAGACTCTTCTCACACCAGATACATTTCATGGCACTGAGTGAACATGCTCCTATTAGAGAGCTTCCTTCTCTTGGGGGGAAGCGGACAGGAAAGATTATAAGGCAGCACTGTAAGGCTTGGGGGAGTTTGTGAGATGGGCAACCCTCATTTCCGAGTATTCCCAATCTCTCTGTCCTGTTCCTTTTCCAGTTTTTTGGCTGCCTCTCCTCATTGTCTTTCCTCCCTTGCCCCAGTTTCTACCAAGCTCCAGGATTATCCAGGTACCATGCTGCCAGATCTGTAAGCAGTCTAAATTCCTTCTCATTAAAGATTTGCCAATTTACACTGCTACGCTGGAGTGACAGAAAGCGTCCTGGAGAGAAATCAGCACTCAGTGTAGGGGCTGTGCCACTGCTCTTCGTGTGACCACCGACCAGTCTCTTTGCTAGGGCCTCAGTTTGCCCTTATAAAGCGTGGGGCTTGCACCACGCGCTCTCCTAAGTCCCTTCCAGTTTAAACAATCCTTGATTTGATGGTACCGTGTCTCCTCCACCTCATCTCACAGGATGGAGTTTGCATGTAAGTGTGCATGTGTGCTGGATGTTTAGTGAAGTCTCACTGTGCAGATGCTCTGCCTATTCCCTGGAAATAAAAAAGTTTCCTGCCAACTGCCTCATGCTAATTCTAATGTTCTAACTAGAACATGTGGTATTTATCCTGGATGGGAAATTTTTGGAGTTCGAAGGTGGGAAGAGGATGCCATTTCCTCCAGCAGACAGAAAAGGGCCCTATTTGGCTGGGAGGCAGTGATGGGAAATGGGTATCCCCTTTGGGAATACCGGCTTGGCACAAATCGTGGGTCAGAACAATTTGTCGTTAGAGAGACACAGCCTAGTCACATCAAGGATGTCCTTGTCTAACTTCAGACTCCCAACTATACAATAAAGTTAGCAACTTCCTTTAGTTATTTCCAGTCTTGTTCAATTTGGTATCTTCTTGTTAATTGCCCAGTATCTTCTTGGAAGGAACCCTGAGGATAAAGTTATTGCTCAGAGACTTACTACATACATAAAAGGATCATGGAGAACAAAAAAAGATTAAAGTGTTGGAAGCGTGCCTGGGAACTGGATTTCTTCAGGGGAGACAAGAAGGCAGCAAAGATACTAAAAATGCTTTAACATAGGTTAGACACATAGAAATGGCGCCAGTAGTTCTTAGGATTTGATAAAAAGAAATTAATGCCAACTTAAGGATAGACTTTAGAAAAAACATTCTAGAAGTGAGTCCTATTAAACACTCAGTGTCATTACTCAAAACCCTGCTCAGTTGTTACCTTTTGGGGAAAGACTTCTCTGACTATCTTCTCATATCCCTTTCACTTTGCTTGGGTAACTCCAACTCTTCTTCAGGCCAAATGTCACTTTCTCATGGAGACTTACCTGATCCACGAACCTTTCCCCACTCCAGCCAAGTCTGGTTAAGTTCACCATTATGCTATCCCATAGCACCTTGTAATTCTCTCCCATAGTACCTATCATAGTTCCAGTGTCACGTTTATTTATGTGATTAGTTTTCCATATCTGTCTTCCACATTTGCCTGTAAGCCAAAAGGATTCAGATCATATCTGCTTTATTCATGTCGTGTCTCTAAGGCCAAGCGCAGTACCTAGCACATGGCGCGTACTCGATACATTTGTTTAGTAAATGGATGAATGGACATCTAAATGACTTAATGAGTATTTTTTAAACTGAAGAGGATTTTCCTTTTCTGGACAGCATAAAAAATAACCAAGTAAAATCCAAACAATTCCACCAGTATCCTGGATAGTTCTGGGATTGTCTTTGCTTCTTTGGCACATTGCCACAGCTCTGATTCCAGAAATGCTTTTGGCTACAACTTTTTCAGTTCATTGCCAATCTCCTGATTTCAGAATGCTTTTGGCCAAGGTAGTGCTCATTGCCATTTTGAATATTTAGAACTTTAAGATCTCTACTGCTGTTACAAAGGTGAAATGATCAAGAACACCTTGGAAAAATTTTAAATGTGCTCAATACCAAATTTCCAAGAAACCATACAGACACTTGTTCTGAAGACATGATAACTTATTCCAAGCACATATTAGTGGAACTCCACCCAACCCTACAATTCTGAGTGATAAGAAGCACCAGGGAATGACCTCACCATGCAGTAATTTAACCTGCTTTTTCCTTGTGGCTTGCCAGTGCTGAGAACATCAGGGAGCTGGGGTAATCAGACGCAGACCATCTGCAGCTGTGCTGAACTTGAATGTGGAATGGGAGGGACAGAAGGCTAATTGGAGGAAGCAGTTGTGCTGCAGTGCAATGTATTTTCCTTGATATTCATGTTTAACCTTTCCTTTTCCTCATCTGTTAAAAAAAATAGTTAAAAGTGATGATGACCTTTGAGGTTTTATGTGTTTTTATTTAAGCAAAATCATTCTTTTTTTCCAGATGAAAACTTATGTGAAGCCCAAATTTGAAAAACAGATGAAAGTTGAGCTGCTGGGTGAGAGTGTATATGTGTGTGTGTGGGTCTCTGGAGTCCACTCTCTTGATTTCATCTCCACCACTCTCAGAAACCTCTGGAACAGCTGTTTTAGAAAATGAGAAATAACTCCTTGCAACACAGTTTGAAAAGCATGGCTTAGTCTCTAATTTCTAGCTCAATTTAGTTGTATTATTTGGGTGTGGATTTAGGTCCACAATTGTTTCTATTTTTAAATAATTTTTATTTTTAAATAAAGATATTTCCATGTCTTAGATAATGGGTCATTATTCAAAGCAATCCTGAATACAAGAAAATCTAAATAAGAAACAAGATTTAAACAACATTTTGAGTTCACCACAATGGGCTTTAGTGAGAAAATGTTTCTGTGAAAGATTAGATGCTGTTCAGTACAGCACACAGAAAATATAATGAGCAAAACAACATCTCAGGATATTGTTATGCTTCAATTGTGATGAATGATCATTTATTAACTTGGCTGATGCCATGCTATGATGGCAAGTATTTCCTTACAAACAAGACACACTTTTATGCAAATATTGAAAAGTGTTCGCAAGGTCTTTGCTAAGGAAAAATAGTATCAATCCCCCAAACATATAAGATGTATGAAATTCAATATGCATCTTACTTACTTATAGAAAACTCTTAGTCTTGATGATGAAGCGTAAATTGAATTAATTAATAAATTTGATCAGAGCCCTTCCGGCTCTGGTTGTGATGAAACAATTCAATACCAGTCCCCAGCTGGTAGGGGGATAGTGCAGTAATATAAGGAAAGATGTTAGCACAGGGGCTGTCATTGGTATGAGCCAGATGGGATCTATCTTTTGGCAATCATTCTTAGGAAAATGTTCCTACTAGCAGATTCCTTTGGTGGCACCAGCCGTACAGTTGAAGTCATACCTTTCACAGTGTCAGTAGCAGACTCTTTCAAGAAGCCACAGGCCTCTGCTCCTCTATTCTCTTTGAAAGACTAAGTTTGGTCACTCTCCTCTTCCCTTTTTAAAAATTTTATTTAATCCATGTTTTTTTCTTTTAGCACTGTGGAATGACATCACATTTCCTATTATTAGTCCAAAGAAGAGAGAAAGAAAAAAAGCATTATTTGGATGCAATCCAAGGAGATTTGGAGCAAGTGTAGGAATAAATGATGAGAGATATATATGTGTCTATGGATCTTGATTTCCTTCCAAATGCACCTTCTTAAGGGAAAGGCAATAACACTGACTTTTTTCATTTAATTTTTCTGCATAGGTAGTATTCAAATGGTTCAAAAGCCAGTATACATAAGTTTACAGTGAAAAGTCTTCCATCATTGTCCTCCAGCTACCCCATTCTCCCCAATGGGTCACTCTTGTTCGTAGTTTCCTGTATCACTTCCCATAAATTCTTTAGCCATATACAAACAAGTATAAATATGGATTCTTGTGTTAGGAAAACTAATCAGATGATTTTAATATCTGTTCCAGGAACCTGGTAGGTGTTTCTTCTCATATCCAAAGCTCTTCTACCAAATCCTTCTGAAATTTTATTGTAAATGGTGTTACAAAGTACAGAGAACTCACTGGTGGAAGAGGACTTCCTATAACTGGCATGCTGAACAAGGGTAGCAAAGTGTAGACAAGTCCAGACTCTCAGAGTACACAATTTCCCTTTCTGTCACTGAAAGTAAAGGGAGAGAGCCAGAGGAGCAACAGATCCATACCCAGAAACAATTTACAGATGAAGTGTGGTTGCCTTTTCAAATCAACTGCTTTTTCTATTATTTCCTGAAGTCATTAAATAAACCATGACCAGTGCCGGTGCCGTTCAGCGAATTCAGAACAGATCCCTTGGTTTTGGCAAGTCACTCACCTGGCCCTAGAAATGGGGCTGGATTGAACCGGAGCTGAAAGAATTACAGTGTTTCCTTCCTCTCGATGACTCTCTCTGGGAACATGCCTGGAATGAGTGAGTGTGGGAGGCGAGGTGGTGTTCGCTCAGAGGCAGGGCTGGGTGTGCCTGTGGAGGCAGTGCTGTGCTCCGGTGTTGTTTTGGGAGGCTGTAATCCCACTGCTAGGTTTCCTAGCTCATCTGCTCTTACAACATTTTTCTTATCCTAACTTCCGTCCCCTCTCTTGAGATCTTGAAGTTCTCAGTGAAGCTAGAAGCAAGATAGATGGTTCAGGGGTCAGTCTTGGAAACCCATTCTAGTCACAATTTTCTCACTCAATCCCATGTATTGAGTTAACATTACCAGAAAAAATGCAACTCTTAACTCCCACTCATATTAAGACTTGACTTTTGAAATTCTTCTTAACTAATTAGATAAAAACGCAACTCCTAGCTGGATCATCCTCAAAACATCATTTATACATCAAACATTGGCAATGGCCATTAAGAACAAATTGTTTGAGGACTTCATGGCAGGCACAGTGCTTGGCATAAGTAAGTGCTCAAAAAAGGTCTGGTAAATAAATACCAGTTAGCCCCAAATGCTCAGCAACGATTGATCATGTTTCTATGGCATTTTGTAAAAGCTAATATTTGCTTCTTCCCCTATAAATTCAGTAATTGTCAAAACGGTCTTTTAAAAATGGGCAAAAAAGTCAATTTAGTCTCAGGAGAGCACTTTCATTGTTAACCCCATTCTAGAAGTGGGAGCCAAGTGAATAGATGGACTGAATCAGGAAGATCTGGAATAAAATTTGCCCATCCATCCATTCCAACAAATACTTATTAAATCCTCTATGTGTTGAGACTAGGCAGGATATTCCTATATAAATCAATGTGAACAAAACAGCTTCACTTCTCATCCTCATGGAACTTACCATCTAGGAGAAGAGAGATTAAATAAAATAATCAAAGATTATGGTAATGTTTACGAAGGAAACCAACAGGAGGCTGAATTAGAGGACAATGGGATGAGAGTGTGTAGATATTGTAGATAAGGTAGGCAGAGAAGCCCTCTATGAGAAAGGCATTTAAGCTGAGACTCAAAGGATGAGCAGAATTTAGCCATGCAAAGAGTTGAGAGGATCATTTCTGGTGCAGGGATCAGCATGTGCAAAGGCTCTGAGGTAGGAAAGGGCATAGTATATCAAGGGAACTGAAAGACTGGTGAGAATTTGAATTCAGCTCTGACTTCAATAGCTGTGGAAGATTGAATAGGCTACTCAATCTTTTGAGCCCTCATTTCTTCATATTTAAAAATGAGCTAATGGCACATACCACGCAGGGTTGTTGGGAGAATTTAGTGGGTATTAAATGAGATAACATGTAGCTTACTTGAATCACTTTATATCTACACAAAGGTCTCTGAGACTCCAGTTGGTCCTCATGACCCAATGTGCTCAACCTGTCTAGTCTCCTAATCATTTTATGTAGTCTTGGGAATCAATCATCACTGGAGCCAAAGAACGTCCTCCATCTATGATTTTTCCACACTCAACAAGAGGAGAGAATAGGCACAGATTTCATTTGCTCATCTTATAAACTTTGGAAATCAAAAGAGAAGAGAGAGAGAGAAATACTGAGAAAGTGAAATGAGAGGATTTTCTTTTTTAAAATGTGCTTCATTACTTATGAAATAAATTTATAGAATACATTGTAAAGGTCAGGTAGGATTTTGTTTTTACATTTGAGGAAGGTTGAGGTTTGGAACTAGTGTTCAGGAAACAGAATAAAGAGAAATGAAATCGTAGTCATTGAGTATCCCCATTGGGTAATCAGTATATGGCAGACACAGTGCTTGGCAAGTTACGCACTTTATTTCATTTAATCTCCACAAGAATCCTGCAAGACAGGTCTCCTTAGCCTCGTTTTGAAGATGAGGCTCAGAGGGAAACACTGACTTCACTCAGTCCCTCTCTTATCTTGTGGAATTTAGTATGGAATTGGACAATTCTTTGATAATGATGAAAGTCTATGAAGTTAGTATATGGTGTATGTAGTTATATAGTTTTTTAAAACACCTTATTCTTGTGGTAGTACCACATTATCATTAATTGATTAGTCATTAATGATGATAAATAATAATGATAATTATTAATTACAATTGACAATGATAATAATGCCATTGTCATGAATTTATTTCAACACACACTTACTGAATACCTAAGTACATCTCAGGTATTATAGTGGGTAGAGATACATAGTGCACCGCTTGTTTTGGGCATGGAGAATAACTGATAGTTCACTGCAGCTAGGGTGTGCAGTGGGGCAGGAGTGGTTAGCAGCTTCTAGCTGATGAAGGGTCTTGATGCCATGATAAAGAGTTTTGGATCTTGTCCTATGAAAGATAGGCACATGATCAGAGTAGCACTTTAGAAAGACTGCTCACATAGCTATTTTTAGACAAGGCTTTCTAAGCACCAGTTTATCCTGTAAGGTCATGTTGATAACCTTTATCGTACATTGTGCTCCCTTTATCTTTTCAGGAACAGTGGATGGTGCCATGGACTTGATCTTGATCAATTCCCTACCTCTTGTGTCTGATGCTGAAACATCCCTCACCTGCATTGCCTCTGGATGGAGCCACCACGAGCCCATCACCATAGGAAGAGACTTTGAAGCCTTAATGAACCAGCACCAGGATCCACTGGAAGTTACTCAAGATGTGACCAGAGAATGGGCTAAAAAAGTTGTTTGGAAGAGAGAAAAGGCTAGTAAAATCAATGGTGCTTACTTCTGTGAAGGGCGAGTTCGGGGAGAGGCAATAAGGATACGGACCATGAAGATGCGCCAACAAGGTAACATACCCCTTAGTTGTGGGCAGTTGAGGTCCACTGAGACACACACACACACAAACACACACACATGCCTTTTGTTTTAGTAGCTGCTCACTCAGAGGCTGAACATGAGCTGCCTGAGTATGATGCTTGAAGATCTTGTCTGCCTCTTTCCAAGGCTTGCTGTCTCTGGTACACAGAACATTAGAGATCAAAGAGACCATCAGTGCAACTCCCTCACTTTCAACCCCTGCACTAGACACTGTGCCTAGTTCATGAGATGAAATGAAATATATCATATATTCTACTAAGGGCTCCGGGATCCTTACAGAGATATGAACATGTTATGTGTATGTGGTATAAAAATCACAGCAATGAAGACAACTCTCCATTGCCTCTTGGCTCTTTTGAACTTTTTCGTTTGATTTTTTGTTTTGCTTGCCCCTGAGTATTCTAAATATAGTTAAGTTTTTCAGGGAAAAAATATAGTAGAAAATCAAAAAGTGAAACATCTATCAATAACTCAATCTAATTGGTTACTTGGTATATCAGTTATCTGTTGTTACAATAATGATGTGTAACACACAACCACAAACCACAGTGGTGTACAATAATAAGAGTTTATAGCTTGTGAGTCTAAGTCAGCTGGCTTGACTAGGGGCCTCTGCTGATCTTGGCTGGGCTTTCTCACATGTGTGGGTGGTGGCTGGCTGTGGCCTTATTCGGCTGACCTTGGCTGGGGCAACTTGGCTCTGTTCCATTATCCTTTAGCAGGCTAACCAAGCTAAGTTCTCCTGGAGATGGCAGAGGTGCAAGAGAACAAGTGGTGGAAGCATATGAGGCTTCTTGAACCCTAGACTCAGTATTGTACACTCTCACTTCTACCTAATTTTACTACCCAAAGCAGGTCAAATAGCTGAGCCTAAAGTCAGAATGGGAGGTACTACCAAGTTAAATGGAAGGAGTAAGGATACAGGGAGGGATGAAGAATGGGGACCCTTTTTGCAGGCTACTATTCTTGGAAAGAGACCATAATTTAATTTTAGCAGTCAGGTCCCCAAGCCTAGCTCACAGAACTCCAGAACTTTGAAGGAGGATGTTGAGAGCCTTCTGCAAGGGGAGAGTGTTACTCCTTGCTTCTGCCTCACGAGGCAGTGATGTGGTGAGCCTTTCTCCCATAATAGAAATGTGTCCTAAGCAATATCTTTAGGCCAGTCCATGGAAGGCTATTGGAGGAGATAGCATTGAAAACATTCTTTAGTGATTCTGTTCTGCTCTAAGGCTCCAAGGCTGGACAGGGAGGTAGCCTTCTAGTGTTCTTGATGCTATCTGCTGGGAGGAAGGTACAGATTTCAGCAGAGATAACCTCTGCTTGTTCTCACTGGAATGATCTGGCCCCTTACCCACAGCCCCCTTTTCTGGCTGGTCTACCTAGAATGAAGGAGTCCTTACCAAATTAACATCATCGTAACCACAGGAGGCTGTGGACTGAGTGTGTCGTTTCATGAGATAATGACAATGTAAGTTCTTCAGGGTTTAATTTTTAATTGTGAAACTGATCCAGATAAGTAACACACCTTTGCACGTTTCTCTGATTGGCAGTTTCTTATATAAGAATGTGCAGTTTTTTAGATCAGTGCTTCTCAAAGTTGAAAGTGCTTATAAATCACCAGTGGGTCTTGTTAAATGTGGACTCTGATTCAGTAGGTCCTTAGGGTGAATCCTGAGATTCTGCATTTCTAACAAGGTCCCAGTGAAAAGGTACCCCTGAGCCGTGGACCAGACTTTAAGGAGCAGGAGTTTAGAGTTAGCCCCTAGCTCGGGTCCACCTGTAAACATTTCTTTGAATTTGCCAGTGGTGGTAATTAAAAGATTTGAAGGCAGCAAACTCATTTTAAGGTCAAAAGTGATAAAATCACTATTCATTAGATTAGAAATAAAGGAAAGAGTTTTCTTAGCAAAACTGTGATGTTCACCTTTAAATGACGCTAGGCGACTGGGAAAAGTGCACAGCAGAAATTCCCAGGAATGCGGCTCTCCGGTGAGGGAAGAGAGGTTGAACAAAGGATGTGAGGTGTGCCAAAGCTATCATGGCTGACAAGGCAGCTCTATTATTTTTCATATTTCATTTGGGATTTGATTTGTATAAAGAGTTATGTCCTTCTGCTGATGTTTCCACATTCTGAATGAAGATGGTCTGAGATTTGTGCCAGTGGTTCCATAGGAACGTAATGTGCAGTGCCACGGTGCCCTTTCTGGGCTGTCCTGGGGCTGTTGTTGACGATGTATAAATAAGAACCTGTAGAAAATATTAAACCGGAACACTAGGAATCAAAAGCCAACTGTAGTGATCCCTTCAAACTGAGAGTCCAGGTCACCACAGATAAAGGATAGCTCAAGTTCAGTTAAATGAGGCGAAGGCAGGCGTGGATAGCCAGCAACGGTGGAGAGAAGATGGCTTTTAGATTTATATCCACCTGAGTTTGAATTCTTTCTCCACCACTTACCAGCTGTGTAGCCTTCGGCAAGTTAACCTCCATTGGTCTCATTTTTCATCATCTGTGAGATGGGTATAATAATATCTTCAAAACTGTCTTGTTTTAAATAAGATGGTATATGCAAGAAGCCAGTCCTCATGAGTGCATTTAAGATAAGATTTGATTTACATAATAGATGTTTTGCTAAATGCTTGTGTAAAGAGAGACTTTGCAGAATAAGTTACATAATAATAACGCTAGCAGTTTGTAAATGGTGGGAATGGGATCTGATGCCAACAGATCTGACTTCAGAGCCTGTACATATGACTCTGTCCTGCCCTCTGTGTGTCGCTCTCACTTAATGTTAACCACCCTCCCCCATTCTGAGCATGTGTTTTGTAAAGTAGAGTGAGTCCAACTGAAACACTAAGAAAGCAATCCAGGGCACAGAGGAGAGGCATGGGAGTGGAAGTCAGCCAGACATGTGGCTGAGCCCAGCTCTGCACCTGAACTCTATGACCTAGGGCAAGTTACTTAATTGAAATCATAGTTTTCACATCTGAAAAAAAAATGGGGAAAGAGATTTTACCACATACATTTGAGAATCAAATGAGATCATCAACATTATCCGGCTCACAGTAAATGTTCAATGATTATCATTATTATAGTGCCTTGGAATAAGCAATAATTTACTGGGACTGTTAATTTTCCTACTCAATTGTGGAAAATTTTAACATCATCTATTAACATAATTGTGGAGATTTATACAAAATAGAAAAATAGGTAGTACTTTCTCTCTCGTGTTTTAATAATAACGACACCTCAGCATCAGGCTGTTGAGCTGATTCGGTTTCTTTTGCAGACCATCCAATGGCTGAAATATGGTGCGAGGAAAGTGATATCATTTATGGTGAATTAGGAAAACCTCCAAAACTCTGTCTTCATGACACTGTTAATTGCCTAGTAAATCATCGTGGGAACTCAGAAGTGCCTGCCCAGGGACACAGCAGGACAGGATAAACATCCATATATTCCTGCTCGCTGCTGACTCCCGCATCTGGGGAGGAAGTGGAAAATCCATTTGCCATGTGCCAAAACATGGCTTGAGTTGGCTCGCATAGCCCAACTGGCCAAACTGTTTTTATCAATGGCATCATCCAAAAAAGTCAAAGGCAATTTGTTCAAACCTCAATGGTGATTTCATTCAGGGGTAAGGAGGCAGAAATGAAGTTTGAAATGTTTTCACACCCCAAGATCTGTTTCAGAGTGTCCCATCAGAGGAAACATAGGTTATCTTTCTTCCTATTTTCATTTAAGAAATAGCTGTACTTTAAGAACACCAAAATTCCCACGCATGATTTGTGAAGTTTATGGAGAGGAGCCATTTGTATCTAAATGACACAAATAAACATGTTAAAATGCATAAAGAAAATAGGAAAATTTGAAGTCAGACATTCATTTATTCTTTCATTTCACAAGTATTCTTAGGCCTCTGTGCCTCACTCAAGAAATGCAATGATGTTAACATTTTCTGAATACTTCTTGCATGCCTGATGTTCCCTTGGTAACTGGATATACATTACTGTATAATTTAGTCTTTACCAAATGCATGTCTGATTTGAACTATTATGACCCCATATTAATAGATGAGGCTAAAAGCAGTTGTAACTTAGGGGCATTCCCAGCATTGGCTCCCAGTGTTGGCCCTGGGAAGGGTAACACTCACCTGATCCCAGAGGCCAAGCCCTACCTACCACCCTGTGCTACCTTTCAGGACAGACTGCCTTCCTGGAATGCTCAGTCCAGTAGGGGAGATACACTGAGTGGGGCTATAATGGGAACACGCAGGTATGAGGCACTTAACCTGGATTCCAGGGCCATATAAGGTCCCTGGAGAAAGTGACATCTAAATAGAAACTGATGCATAAGTGGGAGCTGGTGGGATGTACGACAAAAGAAGGAGCAGAAGGGAAGGCAGGAAGTTCATGACTTGGACGTGAGTGATCACATGGTCTGTTGGCGGAACTGATCTATGAATCAGAATGGCTGGAACTGAGAGCTAAGGATGCAGGCCTGGAGGAGGATGAGTCTGAAGAGCTGGTGTTGTGGAACAAGTGGGGAGGTCTTGAGTTTGTGTCTCAACTTTCACACTTATTCACTGTCAGGAAGCCTTGAGTAAGGGACTTAGTCACCTTTAACTCCATTTCCCACGTCAGTAGACGTGGATATCCTGTCTTCACGGGGCTGTTGTGAAACTATAGAAAATAATAATGGACGTAAAACTACGCTGTTACTCTTAGTCCTTATCTATCATTAAATTAAAGGAAACAACTGAAATTTTGCTCAATTATTTTTCGTCAATGAGAAACATCTTTGTTTATAATGTTTACTACCATCTATTCTCTTCTCCAGTCCTTAAGGCATAAGTGAGTTGTATTCTTAGTTAAATTCTGTCAACTAATTAGCCCATCCCAATGATCTTGAGCAAGTCATCTAACCTAGGCCTCAGCAATCTCATTTATAAAGTGAGGTGGTAGGCCTTTAAAGCCTTTTGAGGGCTAGCATTATACAACCGATGAGAGGTCTCTGGAGCCAAGTTACCTGGTTCAAATCCTGGCTGTCTCATGAAATTGCTGTGTAATCTTAGACAAGTTACTTAATCTCTCTGTACCTTAATTTCCTCATTTGTAAAATTAGAATAATTGTAGTTCCTATCTCATAGAGATAGTATGAAAATTAAATATATGTAAAGTGCTTAGAACAATGCCTGGCCCCTAGTAGGCACTATTAAAATGTGCTTATTTCTTTCATGATCCAGTTAGGTCATGTGACATCAGTCTATGTCAACACATTGTGTATGGGCTGGGCTCCTGGGTTCCAAAGTATAACATCAAGGCTGTGGACCCCTTCCTTAGTGCTCAGCAGAGAACAATCAACAGAGAGACATTAATGCAGGAGGTGGCAGGCTGGACAGCCAGTGGAACTCTGGGGTGACTGTGTTCCTACCTAGGAAAACAGGGAGCTTAAAAGGCACAAAGTCTCAAATAATAAAGAGCCACAGTGTGGGGAAAAAGAAAAGCCACAATGGAGTTGTGCCTAGTAGGGAATCTCAGTTCCTTTTCAGAACACAATGCTGAGGGAGAAATCCCACGGTCACCTAAACAATTTTCATACAAAGGGTCAGAAAATATAAACAAACCGCACAGAAAGGAGCAACAGCGTGACATGGTCAGAAAAACTCTCCCAGGAGCCCAGGAGCGCAGGGGCCCAGGGGCATGTCACAGGGAGCAAGAGCTGCCCACGTTAGAATTGCTGAATGCAGCACCTTGTCAGAGTGAGAGGGAGACCCCAAAAGTCCCCTCACACAGTCCCCTGCTTGCCTTCCCTATATGGCCGGTCCATTTGAGTACTGCTGAGAAGGCTGCCACTCATGTCCATATTACCAATGTCAGCACAACAGTGTGGCTGTTTATTTATATTTGGGAAGGATACTGACCTCTTCTAAGCACCTGGGGCCTTGGCATACATCATTTAATATTCCTAACAGTCTTTTAAGGTAAATATTTTTACTTCCACCTGACAGATGAGGAAACTGATGTTCAGAGGTGAAGTAACTCACTCAGAAGGACAGTAGTGGTAGAGGGTGGCCTCAAGCCCAGGGCTATCTTATCCCAGGGCTCACAGTGCCCTTTGATCTACACCATTCCCATCTGTGTTTGCCCCATGTCACTGTCTGCACCAAGGCATTTATGTAGGGGTCCTGGCAGGCCACTCTGCCTGGGTCAGTAGGCACAGAGGAAAACAAGCAGGCGAACCTAAAGCCCTGGTCCTTCTGAGTGTGGGTCAGAGGCAACTTCTGGCCTCCTGGGTTAGCTCTCTAAGCCAGCAGTGCACATGGCACTTGGTCAGCCTCTCTCAAGCCACCAGTCGGAAAGTCACAGATGAGACAAGAATGAAGGCTGACTCACCCACGGTCCTCAGCGAGAGTCTCTCTGGTCCTCAAGACTTGGTCCTAGGCTGAAACTCTATAAGAATTCAGACTTTAGGGCACAGAGTGTTTTGCTATTGGTCTCAAATTTAGGTGCATTCTGGTCAGAGAATTTGTTCTACAGGATATTGATTCTTGGTTATTCATGGAGATGTGATTTATGGCTTAACAGGGAAGCAATATGCTTGAAAATAACATGTATTCAGATAGCTGGGTACAAGGGTCCATGAATATCCAACAGACCTTTAATTGTGTTGTTTAAATCTATCTTTGTCCTTGGTATTTTTGGTCTGTTGGATGAATCAGTTTCTGAAAGTATCCATTATGCTTGTGGATTTGTCCGTTTCATCCTTTAATCCAGGCAGGTTTTTTTTCAGGGGTTTTAAAGCTCTGTTGTTAGATGCATATATGAGTTCAGGATCATTATATCTTCCCAGTGGATGGGTCCTTTTTATCATCATGTAAAGACCATCTTTATCCCTAAAATTTTATTTTGGCTTTAGAATAAGTTTTTCTTCTGATATACATATTGCAATATCAGCCTCTTTCAGTTGTTATTAGTCCAGTATATATTTTTCTATCCCTTTATTCTCAATCTTGTGTGTATGTCATTATGTTTAGCTCATGAAAAGAGCACATAGTTATATATATATTTTTAATTCATTCTGAAAGTCTCTAGCTTTTAACGTAGATTTGGCTTCTGCCATTTTGTTCTGTCTTTTCTGTGTTCCATGATTTGGGTTGTGGGGGGGTTTTCCCCCCTTCCTTTTATGTCTTCTGTTTAGTTTCATTCTCTCCTGCGCTCCAGCTGCAGAAGGAATTCTGTTTCTCTTTTTTTATTGGTGATCCGTACATTTTTTACGTTGACTTAAATTATATGTCAATTATACCTCAATAAAGCTGACATTAAAAAATTGGCTTAACTTCATAAAGCCTGAAGTTAATCCCCTCTTATTCTTGTAGTTGTGGCTTTCTGCAGGTTATGGTGTCAGTTAAAGGAATTCAGAAAATGTTGTGGCTGGAAGTACGTTAGAAGATTTTATTCACACATCTTGTCCAATAAACCAAGGAACTCAGGCAATGTGGTGTTCCAAGCCAGACACAGAGACAGAAGTTTCCAAAATGATCTTATAAGACAAATATACAGTGACTTCTCCAGTCTCCTCCTAGTACTGTTCAGTCCCATGACTATGCCAGTTCATATACAGATAATTAAAAGGTAGAAGGCAAGTATTGGATCCCATCTTTGACTTATTCTTCAATATTCCAATATTTACAGCATTAGTAATAAATATAGCATTGTGCTGATTCCGTTTGAGAAATGCTTGGGGAATTCTAAAGCAATGAGAATTATTTGGAGCCACAATAACCCAAAAGGACAAAGGGACAAGCCATTTGGCAAATGTCTGGCCATTCATATTCCTTTCCACTTTGAGGAAACTTGGTAGGGATTTGAAGAATGCTGGCAGATTCATACTTAATATAGTTTATAGTTAATATCAGGTCTTCATTTGGTAATAGATATTAATTGGCACAAAGTCCTCAGCACCCCCCAAAACAATTGCATGGAAAAATTGTGTATATGTATATTGTGTGTATATATATTTACCTTTTTACAGAGGAAGTGACCATTCCTTTCATCTGATTCTTCAGAAGGTATATAACCTCAAGAAAGGTTAAAACACCTTAGCTACCACTGTTTTTAATACGAAGACCAGCTGACTCCTGCCTATCGCCAGCCCTCATCTTCTAAAGTTCAAAGTTCAGTCGCTCTTGAAGAAAGCGTGCGATCTGATTTTTCTCATTTGTTTTCTCTCGCTCTTTTAAAGCTTCCTTCCTACCAGCTACACTAACTATGACTGTGGACAGGGGAGATAATGTGAACATATCTTTCAAAAAGGTGTTGATTAAAGAAGAGGATGCAGTGATTTACAAAAATGGTGAGTATGTGTTTTGTTTCCTTCCAGCACGATGGTGTGAGACATCAGATAGCACAAAACATATCGAGTTGTTATCCTATTGCAGTCTTCGGGACAGACGTTTGAAGCACAGCTCCTATGAGGCAGGCTAAGGCAATTCTGTGATAGAAGCTCTCCCAGGCAAGGTTTGTTGATTTAGTCCAATAAATTAAAGTGGAGAGTCATATACATACATGAATGTGCATATATTGTACATTTATGGATGTACAATATGAATTATGGATGTACCATAAAACCCCATCCTGATGTGATTTCTGCCATGTAAAATGTTTGGTTGTTTGATTGCAAGTTTAAGGAAATGACCAGAGCAAACCTGGGAGCCAATTGGCAGTAGTTCTGGGGGTCCAAGTGTGCAATCCAAATCTGTCTAGGGCCAACTACGGTTTGGCATCCCTTGGTGGCAGTTGTCTGGTTGAGCTGAAATATTTATGGGGATTATTCTGAGTTCTGTGGAGGGAGAGGGCTTCCAGATTGGAGTGATTCTAGGTATCTCCTGGTTAATCAATTAGTTGGCAGGGTTACCTGACATCTCCCACCAGCTTTGCCTGTTCAGCTCTCCCTGCAGAAGATAAGAACTCTAGCCTACCCTTGTTTCATGTGTTTCGTAGTGGGTCCCATAGACTAACCTATCTGCTCAGTCACCATAGCTTTCTTGACTGTTAGGAGAGCACCAAATAGCTCAGCCTTTTCATTCCTCAGCCACATCCAATATGCGAGAGCACATTTTCCATGTCAGGTCAGGGAAAGCTGATCGAGTGGAGGGACCAGACAAGGAAACAGGAGTGTTTGAGTGTGACCATTGTTCTCCGCTCTCCTCCCTTACCAGGTTCCTTCATCCATTCAGTGCCCCGGCACGAAGTACCTGATATTTTAGAAGTGCATCTGCCTCATGCCCAGCCCCAGGATGCTGGAGTGTACTCGGCCAGGTACATAGGAGGAAACCTCTTCACCTCGGCCTTCACCAGGCTGATAGTCCGGAGTAAGTGACTGAGAGCCCGCCATCTGTGATGGTATAGTTGTTAGGATTTTCAGTTGCAAGTAACAGAAACTGACTCTGGCTACTTAATCAAAAACCAGGGATTGGTTGGAAGTTTACTAAGGACTCTTAGAAAATTGATGGAAAAGCTGACAAGCAAGTTTCTAGAAAAGATAGGCTCCAAGGAAGATCTGGGGCTCAGCACTGTGGGAGAGAGGGTGGGCTTTCTCTCAAGGATGCTAACTTAGCTTCAGTGATGTTTCTTTGAATTCCAAATTTTGAATTCCCAGGAGAGAGAAGCAAATTGGCCTAACATATATTGCATATCTACTCGCCTAGACCAATGAGCTGTAAACAAGGATGGGGCCACATCCTACAGTGCAGGCAGTAGGACCTCACGCTTGAATAGCAGCATCATTCCTAGAAAAAGTGGGAATCACAGCGAGCTGGCGTCTCCCTGCCAGGTGTCTGCTACAGAGGGATGAGCTGGGCCTTCTGGGTTGGTCTAATATCTAGTCAAACATTTAGTCTGTAAATCCCACACTTTCCAGATCATTTAACTCTCTAATGTGATTTCTATTTTCAGGTTTGAAAAATACAAAAGTTAGAACTAGTGAAAACAATTTTTTCCCTTATCGTAACTATCAAAATGGAGACTTACTGTCACCAGTAGTTTTCACAAGAACTTGATGTACAAAAAATAAAAAATTTGCCCTGAATTTTCCCCAGCTATGCCAGGTAGTTATGATGTTGAATATTCAGGCCTTCGGGTCTAAGTAGTTGGATGCTCTGTCATTCCTCTAAAGGTTGTTATCTCTAACGCACGAAGAGTATTTATTTTGCTTTGCATTATATTCATTCATTCATTCATTCAACAAATATGTGTAGATTGTACCTCTGTGTCAGGCATTGTGTTGGTGTTGGGAATACAAGGATGATAAGATGAATCACTGTCCCTTGGGTAATTCCAAATCAGAACAGGTACATTTATAAATAGACAAACAGATATAGCGATATGACAGTACGATTATGAAAAGTGTGATTCATCTAGTTTGGGCGGATGAAATCCCCTTTTGTTCCACTGCACTCATGGAGAGTCTGAGTGGCAAGGATACAGTTTGCATTCATTTCATTTGGATAGTTTTTCTCCAGTCTGATACAGCACCAGCTGCCAGGGGTACTCAGAGTTGGGGCAAATGGCAGACTTTCCAGCAATATCAGAAACATCAGATGTTGATATATAGTAAAAGGTTTAAAGCTTTTTTTTAAATGTCAAAACAAAGTCGAGTCTACCTGACTTAGCGTAGACTCGAATTTAAAATTCACTTGAACTTTTAAGATAAAGCAAAAGACTTCAACACATTTCGATCTCCACGTTGTCTCTTTTCAGATTGCTGGGAGCACACGTTTATCATCTTTTGCTCTTAGGAGTATTTCAGTGGAACTGTCTGAGAAGCACAGCCAATATCTAAAATCACTCTAAGAAAGTTTGAGTCGGGCCACAGTCATCCCATTTAAAAGTATTTTTCCCCAGTGTGTCCTCTTTGATGTTTAGTAAGGAATGAGGTAGAACTGAAGGCATTTGTCCATTCCCCATAACTGTAGGGTGTCTTTCCAGGATGAGTTGAAGCCTAGGAATAGTCAGTACTTAAAGCTGTGTGTTAAAAATCACACTGGTTGTATTTATAGAATCGATATCCTTCCCAATGCACATTCTCTTCCTGACAAAAGATTTCTCACAAGCACAAAGTTTATAGGACATCTCTCTGTATTTCATGAATGTATGGTTTCCTAAAATACAAAACCACAAGGCTTTTGAAGAAAATACCAGAAGCCTAATTACATACTTGTTGCTTATCAACAAACTCTTTCCCCGATTTCTCCATCCCCAAGAAATCACCCCAATTATTCTCTCAAGGTTTATTCTTTTCTCCTTCCTAGGATTAGGAGTGAGGCTGGGACAGGTCCACAGATAGGTACAGGCTGAGAGACATAGTTTAATGTAACATGCAGCCCATTCTCATCTCCTGTGTCTGCCATCATTAGTTTTCAACGTGTGCCAATAACCTGGGGTCTGGTTCTCAAGAAATTACTCATTGTGCAGAAGCATTTTTCCCTGTATATGTAAATATTAGCTTTTAGACATTCTGTAGCTCTATCTTGTATGTGGAAGCCTGTAAAAAAGGGTCTGTGTTGACAGTCTTCCTGATTATTTTAGAGAAAATACTGATAACCAGGGGTTCTTGCCAAAGAAATTACGAGGTTACATCAGCTGTAGGCACAGGTCCAAACTTACCACTGTGAGACTAACGTTCAGGGACAAAGACACTACTTCCTTTCAGGAGAGAAACTGAATTAAATTCCTGGCCACAACGGTCACCCCAACCCCACTGGGTTTGCCTTATATTGGAAGGTATCCATGGACTAATTGACAATCTAAAATTGCCAAGTGCTGGAGAGAAGTAGCTGGGAAATATGACTCCAGAAGCATTCTACCATCCTTCTCCTTGAGGTTTTGTGTATCTTGTTTCACTTCTTATATGTTTTCTACCTGAAAAGTAGGTGGATGTGGCCGCTGCTGCTGCCCTTTTTAGCTGTATCCCTTCTCCACATACTCTAGACCAGAGGTTCTCGCATTCTCTGTATCAGCATCCTCTGGGAAGCCTTGTTTCATGCCCTCTTCCATCCCCGAGACAGGAATAGTACTCCTTGTCTTTGTTTCTATCGTTATTTTCTGTTGGTGTATCTGTTTCACATGTTAGCTTTCAGAGAGCAGAGGTTGTGTTAGATTTACTTTATTCGCCGGTGTCCGCTAAAATGGCTGACACGTTGCAGGTGCTCCGTAAAGGTTTGTTGAATAAATGTGCTCCACTCACCACAGCCTTGTCTTCCTTCACAAAAGGATGTGAAGCTCAGAAGTGGGGACCGGAATGTAACCGTGTCTGCACCGCCTGTATGAACAACGCTGTCTGCCATGAAGATACTGGAGAATGCATTTGCCCTCCTGGGTTTATGGGGAGAACATGTGAGAAGGGTAAGTCAAGAGTTCTCGATGAGTAAGTCGTGGATTTAAAAGGCCATCATTGTTGGATTTAGAATTTTAGATCTGGACAAAGTTGGGAATGGAAGCTAAATGGCCACTGCTAGGCCGTATGGTACCTTTGTGTGAATTAGAAAAAGATGCTCTTTCCTAAAGGTTCTTTATTGCCAACTACTGGAAAGTTGTAATAAGTATATAAATCTATGATGTGTGTGATATGAATGTCACCCCCTAGGTTTGTGCAGTACGCAACCTGTACAACTGTGGGTGGTGGCTCTGATGTCCTCTCTGTGGGGCAGTTTCATTATCTGTAAAATAGGCCATAAGGGGGTGTTCACCCTGCCCATGCCACAGCTGAGACTGGATAATTTTCCATGTTCTTCCACCTAGGAGAGATCCTTTAAAAGAAGAATCATGCATGACAAGGACTTGCCTATTTCACTCTGAATCATCTTTTTCTCCCCTCAAAGCTTGTGGACTGCACACGTTTGGCAGAACTTGTAAAGAAAGGTGTAGTGGACCAGAGGGATGCAAGTCCTACGTGTTCTGTCTCCCAGACCCCTACGGGTGTTCCTGTGCCACAGGCTGGAAGGGTCTGCAGTGCAATGAAGGTATGCACCAATCATACTCTCCAGCAGAAAAAGTTCTAGCAGGTGTCCCAAGGAGCTCCAGCTGGCTGCCAATCATCGTGTGGGGTATACCTGGACTGCTCAGTCAGCCATCCGTCCCTGAGCCACAGGGCTTTGAATCACAGATGTTTTCATCCGAAGTTACTTATGCCTTTACATTAGACTCTGGGCCTCATAGAAATTGCTTCTCATACACATCACCTGGGAATCTTATTAAAACACAGATTCTGATTCCATAGGTCTGGACCGGGGCCTGGGGTTCTGCATCTCTAACAACCTCCCAGGTGGTGCTGATGCTCTTGGGTTCAGAGCACACTTTGAATTGGAAGGTCACAGAAGACTTGTTTTTTCAGTACGTCATAAATATCAGCCCTTTTTAGGTCACCTCCAGACAGGATTTGGGATTTGAAAATCAAGGAAGTTAACATCTTATCTTCTGTGGAACTTACTCAAACAGTCCTAACTTCACCTACTCAGAGGTGCCCTCTGCCCTTTCTCGAATATACTTTCACATTTGATAGGGCTCAAAGGCGTGTATTTCGTGTCTGTTTTCCAGTATGCTCCTCACATCTCCTGTACACAGTAGCTTAACGTGAACCTGCAGCCAAATATGCCAGACCACCCCTAGTGAATATGAAGGCGTGAATTAGCCATTACCTCACAAAGCCACCTTTATCCACATTTGGCACTACTGGGAGCTGTGAGGGGGTCCCCAGTGACTTGATAACAATGCTCTAGGGCAGAGCAGTTCAGTAGAAATATAAGCAAGCCAGATATGTAATTCAATTTTTTTCTAGTAGCCACATTAAAATAGTAAAAGAAACAGGTGAAATAATTTTAATATCTATCTAACTGAATATATCAAAAATATTATCACTTCCATATGAAATCAATAGAAAAAGTATGAATGAGATGTTTTACACTCCTCTTTTCATACTAAGGCTTTGAAATCTCCATTTGGACTAGCCCTATTTTGAGCGCGCAGTAGCCGTCCGTGGCTAGCAGCTGCCGTACTGGATGGCAGAGTGCTGGGGCTGAGTAAGAGGGAAAAGAGGAGATTACACGAAAGTCAGCTTCAGCTACCCACAAAACCTCACTCGGCTCGCTCTAAATGCTGCCTCTGCACAGCAGTGGATGAATCCTACCTGGCCTCAGAAATGTATACCTTAAAGTAAAAGGCGCCTCCAGGTAGGGGCAGATCCAGTCCCTCTTTCAAGAGAGAATATTAAAAAATCATACACAAATTAAAAAAAAAAAACGTTCATATGGGAACACTTTGCTAGGGCCCAGGAAGGGATGCATGCATGCGAGGAGTCTAGACCATAAGCTTCATCAGCTACACAGTCAATGTGTCTCCACACCCAGGTTTATAAGAGCACATTTATTAACTCACTCCAACCCATGAAGCTCAAAAAATTACTAGGATTTTATGAATTGAAGTATTTTAGTGTTCTCTCAGACTCCTTCCTCGGACCTCCACTTACATGTGTGTCACACCCTTCGATATTGTCCCCTAGGTCCCTGAGGCTCTAATCATTTTTTGTAGCTTTCTCCCTATCTGTGTTCTTCAGGTTGAATATCTATTGATCTAACTTTGTGTTCATTGACTCTTTCTTCTATCATCTCCATTGTTTTGCTAAGTCCATATAGTGATATTTTTATTCCACATATTGTGTCTTTCAGTTCTAGAATGTCTTTTTTTATTTTTTATAGTTTTTCTTTGCTGAGATTCCTCATTGTTTTACTTGTTGTGAGCATATTTTCCTTTACCTGACTGAGCATGCTTATTATAGTTGCTTTAAAATTCTTGTCTACTATTTCCAGTATCTGGGTCATCAAGGTTGGTCTTTATTGATTTTCTTTTCTCCTGAGGCTAGATCGTAATTCTCCATTTCTTCTGTGTTGAGTTATTTGGGATTGTATCTTGGATATTGTGATGTTACATTGAGGAGACTCTGGAGTACGATATATTCTTTTTGGGAATGTTGATTTTGTTTTGTTATGATTTAGTGGGCAATCAACTTGGTATGAGTCAAACTGCAAATGCTGACTCTTAGGCATCGGCTCAGACTCAGTTCAGTACTTTTATCCTTGGGCTGCTTTGAATCCGTACTTAGCGTGCGTGGTTCAGGGGCCAGGCAAAGATTTGGGACTTCCTCGCTCTGGCTCTCCTTTCTAGATTGTCCTTGCCACTTTCCAGTGGTGCTGGTTGCTCTGAGTCTGTCCCCTGTTTCTTCAGGTCAGTGAGACTACAGGTTTTCTCTGGAGTTTTAGGTCCCCAACATAGCGTTAGCTGTATCCAACTGTGAGACTAAAAGCAGGAAACTGGGAAGCATGCCATTCCTGTCTTCCAAATTTCAATTCCCCTTCAGAACCTGCCTGGTTCCCCCACTCTTCAGTGCTTTCAGGTAGCTGTCTTTTTATAGTTGTTATTAATGAAATTATATTAGTTCTTATTTATCAGAAGACTGGCTTAGTGGGAGCTTATTCAACTCTCCTGGAAACAGAATTCACCAGCCCTTTAATTTCCTGGGAATCCCGATAAATAATGCTGATAAATCACATACTACCTTCCATGAATCAGCAAGGTTGATAACTTGGAGAGAAAAATAAAACTAGCCACCTACACCCTGAGTTTTCTCCCTTCCCCTGGATTAACTCTGGTTTTTGGTGTCTCTGTTTACAGCCTGCCAGCCTGGTTATTATGGGCCAGACTGTAAGCTCAGGTGCAGGTGTACCAATGGGGAGACGTGTGATCGGTTCCAAGGGTGCCTCTGCGCTCCAGGACGCCAAGGGCTCCAGTGTGAGAGAGAAGGTAAAGCAAGGTAACACGGTGGTCAGGGCCATGTTAAGCGTGTCTGAACCAGGCTTTGCTGGTATAGTTCCTGCCCCAGTACCCCAAATTCTCAAACCACTCTGTTTCCATCCACAAGTTGGGAAGAATATAGCCCAACTCCTACAGGACAGCTTTCTGATTCTTTTCTACAAACTCTAATACTGGCCTTCATTTCTCTTTCCACTAGGAATAAACCACATGCTCTTTGTAGCACAGTGAGTAATGACAGGCCAGCTGAGAGCTCCACTCACCTCTTTTGCCCCCTTCTCTAGGACCACCCTTTGCCCTGGATATGTACAGCAGGGAAAGAACTGCTTTGGAGAGGTTGGGGCAAAAGGTATTTTTTAAAAGATAGTAAGAAAGAAGAAAATAGAGGAGGCCAACCCCATGCCGAGTGGTTAAGTTCTTGTGCTCTGCTTCAGTGGCCCGAGGTTCACTGGTTCGGATCCTGGGCACGGACCTACACACCACTCATCAAGCCATGCTGTGGCAGCATCCCACATAGAAGAACTAGAATGACCTACAACTAGGATATATAACTATGTATTGGGACTTTGGGGTGTGGGGAGAAGAAGATTGGCAACAGATGTTAACTGAGGGCCAATCTTCCTCACCAAAAAAAAAGCAAAAAAAAAAGTCCTAAAAAAAAGAAAAAATAGAAATAGAAAAGATTGCCCTCAAAATGAAATTTTAAATAATTCTAGTGCAGAAATTACCATAGAGCAGAGGTCAGAAATTACCATAGAGCAGAGGTCAGCAAACTCTGACCCCCAGACCAAAGCCAGCCCCCATCTTTTTTAAACAACTTTATTGAAATATAATTTTTATCATGAAGTCCATCCCTTTAAAATGTATAGTTCAACGGTTTTTAGTATATTTGCAGAGTTGTGCAACCATCACCATAATCTTTAGAGTATTTCCATCGTACTGAAAGAGATCTTGGGGCCACTCCCACTCTTCCCTCCTCCCAGCCCCTAGGAACCATTCATTCACTTTCTGTCTGTACAGATTGGCTTATTCTTGACATTTTGTATACTGTAAATGGAATCATACAGCGTGTGGTCTTTTGTGGCTGGCTTCTTTCATTACCATAATGTTTTTGAGATTTATCGATGTTGTAGCACCTAGCAGTACTTCATTCCTTTTTCTTGCCCCACCATCTGCTGTCATTAAGAAAGTTTTACTGGAGCACAGCCACGCCCATCCGTCTGCAGTAGGTGGTACATGGCTGCCTTTACACCACAGCAGAGCTGAGTAGCTACCACAGAGAACTTATGGCTTGCCGAGCTGAAAATGTTTACTATTAGTCCTCTGCAGAATGTTTGTTAACCCTTGCCCTAGAATATATTTTTTAAAATTAAAAGAAGCGTATTTTCAAAATTTAAAAATAATAAACATATAGTACTTTTTCAGTCGAATAAATATAAATGTCATAGAAGGGAACACATCCAGTGAAATCTACACTCAGAGTAGAAAGATGTTGATAACCTTTTCTCTGCGAGTGTTAGAAATCAGCAAATACGGGGGAAATACGAACAATTGTTTTCTCCAAGGCTTTGGCTTCTCAGCTTTATCCTTTTTCTTCTTTCTCCAGACTTTGGACTTTCTACAGGGCAGGAATCTGGGAGGGCCTAGGAAGGGAAGGAAATGCCTTGGGGCTGCCAGAGGCTTGGATTGTAAATGGGCAACTAAAAAGCTTAAGGATTTGGATTTTTTGTTTTGCTCCTTCCTTTCTATTCTAAGGCTGATGTTGCAACAGGTGTGAGAATTTGAGACCTAGATCCGGGCTCTGGGCTTTCAGAGAGCAGCCCCCTGTCCCCAGCACCCCATCCCCGCCTCCACCTGTGCATCTACCTTCGCCTCCATCCAGCTACAGAAAATGCAGGGGCAGAGGGAAGGAAAGAAATACCGTAAAAGCTTCAAAGCACTTATAAAAATTCCTACGCAAATAACTAATAAGGTTGAAAGATTTGTAAATTTTCTAATCACAAGCTCTCCACGTCTACAGATATAGCAAGGAATTACCTTTGTAGGTATCAGACCTCTTTCTCTCTTGCTCCACACACTTTGCCTGTTTCATTACAGGCCTGAGAAATAGGATAGCCATATAAACTGTCAATATTGGTGTGTTTACTTAACCCCACCTTCTCCCAGCACCCCTACGAAGCAGCACGCGAGTGAAACAGCTCCTTCTCCTACATTCCTTACAGAATGTTGGACTGTTTTCAACCATGTCTCACATTTAGTTACAAATGGTCGAGCTTCTCTAAGACCCTACAGTTCAGAATAAAATTGTTATATTTCAGGCTTATTCATTCTCTACTATGCAGATATTAGACAGGGAATCCTGATGGCTTTGTTGATATCAGAGACATTTTTTCTCCTTTCAACATCGGCAGCAACATTTTTGATTTGGCTGTTGACTAGGAATTGATTTGGGGGAGTTATATTCCACTTTACTTCTTAGATGTAAACGTGAATATTTTTAATCACCCGCCGCTTGCAGACTTCCCAATCAATGAGACAGCTCTCATATCTCAAAATCAAGGATCATCCCTGGTATTGCTTGCTGAGTGGAAGAAGAACTAGTTTTTGTTTTTTGCTTTTGTTTTTGTAAAACTTGTCTTAAAAAGCAAGAGGCGGGGGCCGGCCCGGTGATGTAGTAGTTAAGGTTGCATGCTCTGCTTCGGCAGCCTGGGGTTTGCCAGTTTGGATCCTGGGTGCAGACCTAGCACTGCTTTGTCAAGCCACTCTGTGGTGGCATCCCATGTAAAATAGAGGAAGATTGGCACAGATGTTAGCTCAGCAACAATCTTCCTTAAGCAAAAAGAGGAAAATTGGCAACAGATGTTAGCTTGGGGCCAATCTTCTTCAGGAAAAGGAAAAAAAAAAGAAGAAGAGAGGGACTGAACAATCGGGTCTGCGGAGATGTGGCGGAGATGATCCTTTCAATATTGAGACTGTACCTCCCAGGTCCACCACAGCATTATAGTAGAGTGTGGACTCTGGATTCATAAAGATCTGAGCTTGAATCTAGACTCTGAGCCCAATTCTCCTCAACTATAAAATAGGGACCACAATAGCACCCACCTCACAAGTTTATTATGTGATGATAAAACAATGTAAAAGTTGCGAAGTTCTTGCCCGGTGCGTGACTTGCTAAATGTTAGCTGCTTTTATTGTTACTGTGCTGGTGTGTTACAGATTAGATTTTACAGTGCTACTTTCTTCGTTCAGGCATGCCAAGGATGACCCCAAAGATAGAGGATTTGCCAGATCACACAGAAGTAAACAGTGGGAAATTCAACCCCATCTGCAAAGCCTCTGGCCAGCCACTACCTGCTAATGAAGAAATGACCCTCGTGAAGCCGGATGGGACAGTGCTCCATGTAAGAGCTATTCTTAACCTGACCTCCTGACATCACTGGATGCTTTCAGTGTAGTCATCACTCCCCCAAAGGCTAGATTCCATCGAAGCTTGCATCCTCCTGGGCCACTGTGTTGTTAGCTTTGACAACATGCCATATCCCTGGGGAGTAGAGCAGACTGGCTGCAGCCTCAGTGGTTTCCCCTGCACGGCCAGCCCTGCAGTGAAGGCTGGAAATACGCCACCACAGGGGAAGTGGTGGAACTGAGTGCCAAGGATGGCACTTACTCTGCAGAACTGTCTGGCTGTGTATGGTAAGATGTGTGTGTCAGCCTGTGCCAGGCTCTGCCCCCACCATACCCTCATCTCTGACTCCTCAGATCAGGAAGGGAGAGGTGTCCAGTGGCCATGAAGGAGGGTTGCAACCCGTGAGTCAGCAGGAGACTCATGTGCTACCTACCAGGTGCTACCAGCACATGAGGCTGTGATCACTGGCCTCCTCCTAGCATGTTCTGTGGAGCAGCAATTAGTGGAGTGTAGAAGAGGAGAGTCCAGCATAGTCCATTTGTCTCCAGATAGACCTGCTCCCACATCTCCAGTTCAGAAACCACGATCCCGGACTCCCTAGGTCTCAATGCATTCCCTGGGTCACCCGCCTCTTCACTTTGCCCTCATTGCTTGTGCTCAACACTGGTTAGGCCACCATCACCACGGTTATTCTTTGCTGGAAAGGACTAAGCCACTTTTCCAATACGCTTCCCTTCTGTCTCCCAACGATCCCAAATGCAGACAGGAGCCACCCCAAATTTCTCCATGTCACAAGTGAGCCTCAGGAAGTTGATGCATTTTCTTGTCTAAAGATTTTGAAATAGTTATCTTATTTTTCTCTCAATGGTGACTGAAAGTCAACTTGATCAGAAGGCAGATTCTTGTGACTTGTTGGGGGCAGGTTATATAGAACATGCCGTTACCAGTGTCCACACATCAGATATTCCTGATTCTACTCAAATTAGGTAAAAGAGGCCAATTGACAGCTTCCAAAATCTCGTCAGTTTTTTCATGCATTAATGGAAGTAACATTTACCATTGAGTGAGAGCTGACCATACTGTATACAACATCTCACTTCATACTACTTGTCCCCTTTTTGCAGAAGTGGAAACTAGCTGGGTGAAGTTAAGTGAGAAGGGAATTGGTCAAAAGTGGCAGAGCTGGGATGTGAACTCAGGTCCATGTGTCTTCGAGCCCTGGCTTTTTCCATGATACCACACTCCACAGCCCCTCAAACACTTCAGGGAGCCATTTTGTCCTCTCCCCGGCCATCTCTGTCTTAGACCGGAAAGGAGCAAACGTTACCAGAAGCAGTTTAAAGGGAATTAGACTCCTTGCTCGTAAGTGTTTACCCCACACTCCCAAACACACAAACACAACAGCAGGATCTGAGAGGGCGTCAATCCAATATAAACGGTCAGGGCTACGACAATAGCTTTGGAAATAAGCCAATGATTATACTAGCATTGCATTGAGCTTCTTAATCTCTCCTAGAAAACGTCTCATTAAACAATGAGATGGGGTCAGCGTTATGGACCTTTGTGTTTATGCCGCCCTAGAAGCTTTTATTTTTTTGTCTTTAACCTTTCCAGCCAAAAGACTTTAACCACACGGGTCATCTCTCAGTGGCCACGTTCACCATTGACCGGATCCTCCCCCCTGACTCCGGAGTCTGGGTCTGCAGTGTAAACACAGTGGCTGGGATGGTGGAAGAGCCTTTCAACATTTCTGTTAAAGGTAAACTCCTTTTCCCAGAGGAAGAGCTCGTATCCTTGATGCTCTGTATTTATGTAACCGCTGGGGGCTGCTTCTAGATAGAAAGGCTATCTGGCCACTAAAATGCTTTCTGGATATTTTCCAGGATACTTACCCTCTTTAAAAAAAATTATATGTGTGAAAATGGAAAGGAGGGATTAAGTATGTAACCTTTGGAGTCACATACCCGGGGTTTGAGTTTTGTCCCTAACAGCTAGTAACCTTGTGTGTGGCCCTGAGCAAATGCATTTAACCTCTCTGAGCCTTTTTTTATTTGGAAATGAAGCGGAGTTTATCTACCACTCAGGGTTATTGTGAAGATGTGTTAAATATATAAAACACTTGGAATTGTGTCTGGCACAACGTGTCTGGTAATGTTTACATTTCACAGAAAGTTTGGCTTCATCATTGTTGCGACTTCTTCTGCATGATTGTAGGGAATAATTTGGGGAATCTTTATTTTGAGGATTGCTCACTTAATAGGAAGCCCAGGCTATGATATATAATCAACACAAATGATTTTTTTTAAATGTTCAGGGTTTTAAGTATTCTTCCTGCTATGCATTAGTATTTCAAAATTCAAATTAATCTAAGCGGATGTGTGTACATTTGTGGCTTGAGGGGAAGAAATAAAGTGGAGGTAAATTCAAGTTAGCCTGGCTGGTGTACGTAGACACAACAAGGAATTCTGAATTTGGAAGTTATTTATGAACTCATTAGACAAAAACACCTACCAGCTCTCTGGTGTATATTCTAGAAAGGCAGCGAGCTGAGTGCCTCACATACTCCACCTTATTTAATTTTCATGAGAACCATGAGCAGTAGGTGTTGTTATCCCCACTCTACCAGTCAGGAAACAGGTTCAGAGAGTTTAGTTAACGTGTCTAAGGTAGCACAGCTGGTGAGCAGCAAATCCCAGTTTCGAACCTGGGACTCCTGACTCCCAAACCCTGCACCATCTTTTCTAGACCATTTTGTTTCCTGAGTCTCCTGTGTTAAAGATGAGGAAGCAAGATAACCAAAGTTGATTTATATTTTACCCACTTCATTACTTGATTAGGAATCTTTGGGCAATCCCAGAGGTATTTCTATAAAGGAAATGAATGTAAATACCCAGAACATAATCTTTTTTTTTTTAAGGCCAATAATAACAACAGTAGCACAAATATAGCCTCATAGATTTGGATTCTCTGCCCTGAGAATCATGTAAACCACCTCAGAATCTTTAATATTTTTTGGATTACTGGAAAAAGCCTGGGTCTGTTTTATTCAGTAGAACATTCACATGATCAAAATAATTTATGGAAAGTAATTGCATGTTCTTTGAAGAAAGGAAATGATATGCAGACAAGACAAATTACCTTCTTCGTCTTGTTTTTTTTTTTTTTTTTTTTTTGCTGAGGAAGATTTACCCTGAGCTAACATCTGTGCCAGTCTTCCTCTGTTTTGTTTGTGGGACACTGCTGCAGCTGTGTAAGTCTGCACCTGGGACACAAACCCAGGCCACTGAAGCAGAGTGCACCAAACTTAATCACTAGGCCATGGGGTTGGCCCCAAATTATCTTTTTTAAAGCTTTTTGAAATGTTTACTGCCCATGGAAAATAAATAATATTAATTCAAAACAAACCATATTGCTAAGATTCAGGGGTCACTGGTTCTAATTTTTATTTTTTAATGAAAGATACAGTACGCAACATCAATGTATAAAAAGCATCTCTGGGCCTAAGTCACTGATGCCTCTTCACTGTCATATTGACTGATATCTATAAAATGGAAATAGCCATTAGGTAAATTAATCAGTGTCTTTAACCATGGTATTTTAAAAAAAAAACAGATACAAGGCTTCACTATCAGAGTACAAGTTGGTATAACCACTTTGGAAAACTGGCAATATCTAATAAGCTAAGCATGCATCTCCCCTGTGACTTGACAATTCTACTCCTACGTATATGCTCAAAAGGAATGAGTGCATATGTTCAAAAAAGACATCTTCAAGGATGTTCCAAGCAGTTTTATTCATAATAGCCCAAAACTGAAATTAACCCAAATATCCATCAACATTAGAAAAGATAAATAAATTTTGGTAAATTCATATGAAATAATTTGCTAGGGCTGTCATGGCAAAGTGCCACAGACTGGGTGCCTTCAACAACAGAAATTTATTTTCTCACAGTTCTGGAGGCTGGAAGTCTGAGATCAAGGTGTTGGCAGAGTTGGTTTTCGAGGCCTCGCTCCCCGGCTTGTAGATGGTCTTCTCCTACTGTCTTCACTCCTTCTTCCCTCTGTGTGTGCGTGTGTCCTAATTTTTATGAGGATGACAGTCAGATTGGATTAAGAATCACTCTAATGACTTCATTTTAACTTAATCACCTCTTTAAAGACTCTACCTCCAAATACAGTTACATTGTGAGGCATTGGGGGGATTAAGACTTGAACATATGAATTTTGAGGAACACAGTTCAGCATTCCTCATACAATGGGATACTAAACAGCAATAAAAAAGAATTAATTCCTACAACAATATGGATGGGTCTCACAGACATAAAAATTAGTAAAGGAAAGTTCGTGATTTATGATTCCATTTATACAAAGTTAAAGAACAGGCAAAACTAATCTATAGTGACAGAAGTCAGGAGGTTAGTTCCCCATTGACGGGGAAGGGGCACAAGAGTGCCTTCTGGGGCGCTGGAGGTGTTCTCCATCTCAGTCTGGGTGGTGGTTACATGGGTGTGTATGTGGTAAAGTCCCTTGAGCTAAATAAGCTTAAGATTTTTGGTCTTTACAATATGTCTATCTCAATAAAAATGATTAAAAGATAAAAAATAAAATATAAATTACAAAGAGAAAGATTTGGGAGCGATTTTCGTCACTCTTGTAAAAGAGATGATTTTGGAATTCATGGCTATAATAAAATATGCATCGGATGGTTTAAACAAGCAGGTGATCTTATTTGATCACACAAAGAAAGCATGACGTAATGAATGAACTTACTCACAACAATGACCTCGTTTCAGAAACTGATCTGAGTGAAATGTGTGTCCAGTCTTAACCTAACTCTGTGCTGGCATTGTCTGCCTCCAGTCAGGATGCTGCTGGATCAGGCTTCTTACTGGCTTTATTATCCTGACCTTGGACAACTTCCTCCTACGTCTTCATTCAGTCAATAGAATTTATTGAGGGCCTATGATGTTTCAGGCCCTGTTCTAGCACTGAGAATACAACAGCAAACAATAAAATAAAGCTCTCCCATCGCGGAGCTCACATTCCCACAGGAAGATAAGCAATGAACAAATAAGTGAGTAAAATGTATAGTTCGCTAAAATGCTAAGTATCTTGGGGAAAATCAAAGCAGAAAAGGGGGCAGAGAATGCTAGGGCAAGGCAGGAGGGGTGACTGTAATTGTAAATAGGCTGATCCGGCTTTGCGGGGAAGATGATATCCGAGCAAAGACTTGAAGGTAATTATTACTGATAGTGAGTCAAAATATTGAGACAGAGAGGTCAAGTAAAATTATTGAAACTTGTCCCCTGAAATCTGGAAGATTCTACATTATGTAACATACACTCTTGGGGAGAAAAAACCAACAGTTATGCATTCCTAAGAAGGTCAAGCTAATGGAGCTATAGAGTACACTGCAAATTCAGTTGACGTTTATTCAATGTGATTCACTGTGAACAAACCTACATGGTTTTTGCCCTAGTGGAGTTTAGAGTTTAGTGCAGTGTTTTACAATATTTTTATCATTATCCTCCTGTTAAGGAGCCCTTTTAGACATTTTATTCAAAACTCTCCTCCCATCACCATAAAATGTTATGTCATAGACGTGCCATATATCTGTTTATGTACTGTGGCTCATTGGAAGACCACAAACCATTGTAATAACTAAGATATTTTCACCCCCCAAGGACCAATTTTCATCTCCTTGAGGGTGCTATTGCCCCCATTGAGAATATGTGGTCTTTGAGATTGTTCTGGATTATTTGGTGGATCCACTCTGAGCACATGAGTCCTTGAAAGTAGAGAACCTTTCCTGAGTGTAGTCAGAAAGAGATATCACATTGAAGAACGATCAGAGAGATGCAGTGTTCTTGATTTTGAAGTTGGAAGAAGGGCCATGGACCAACAGACGAAGATAGTTTCTAGAAGCTGGAAAGAACAGGGAAACTGATTCTCCCCTAGAGCCTGCAGAAAGGAGCACAGCCCTGCCAACATCTTGATCTCAGCCCACTGAGACCCAGGTCTTTCTGACCTCCAGAACTGTAAGATGATAAATTTGTGTTGTTTGAAGCAGTGAGAGAGAGAGAGAGAGAAAACACATAGTCTAGTGGGAAGACATATTAAATAATCACACAAAATCACAAAGAATAGTAAAATCTGAAAATTACAATGAAGGAAAAGTGTAAGTTCTGTGAAAGTGTGTGACACACCTGAGCCTAAATGAGGTTCGGGGATAGCACCTGTGAAGAAGTCACATCAGAGCTGAGAGTTGAATGATGAGTAAGAGTTAACGGGAGAATAGCGGGAGGTCTGGAGCGTTCTTTGCAGGAGGACATCTATAAAGAACCTGAGACAGGAAGCAACTTGGTGCATTGTTAGTTGGATGAACTGACAGGAGGTCAGTGCGACTGGAGGGTATTGGGTGAGGAGAAGAGGAGGCTGGGGCTCCATCGTGCAAAACCTTGGCAGGTCATGGTATGAATTTAGACTTTATTCTGAATTAATGGGAATCCATTGAAAGGTCTTCAGCAGAGGAGTGCTCATATTTTATGAAAGCACTTTGACTGTGACTAAGGGGTTGAAGGGGCAAGAACAAGCGAGAAGCTCACAGAGCAGATGATTGTGTTGAATCGCAGCAGAGAAGTCTAAGAGGGCTTTGTTGGAAATGTAAGGGTATTCACCCTCTTTCCTACCTAAGGACGATGATGAAGCCCCAAATCCAAGGACTAATCTGATTGCTGGAATTTTATTCAGTTCTTCCAAAGCCCCTGAATGCCCCAAATGTGATCGACACTGGACATAACTTTGCTGTCATCAACATCAGCTCTGAGCCTTACTTCGGGGATGGACCAATCAAATCCAAGAAGCTTCTATACAAGCCTGTTAATCATTATGAGGCCTGGCGGGACATTCAAGGTAAGGTTTGGACAGGAAAGGCTGCAGCTGCAGATATGGCACCAGGAAAAAAATTGTCCCCAAGTGTAGAAATCCCTTCTCCCAGTCTCAATGGTCTACCCCAAGGTGGCATCTGTACAGAGGATTCTGTTTCAGAGTATTCAGTCAAGAGTGCAGGGGCCTCTGGGTTTCCGGGCTAACTTTCTGGAAGTTGTGGGACCTAGAACCAGCCTGTGTCAAGAGTTACTTCTATGTCAACATTTCCTTTCCAGGCCTCCCTGGATCTCCAGTCCTGTTTTTAGTCACTCTGTCTTGCTTGGTCATGTTGAAAGACACAGGTTTATGCCACGAATATGGTAACGGGAAAGTCTAGGGTCGGCTGGGAAGGCAGAGCCCAATCTTCATAAATCTGAGGAGTGATTGTTGCTGCCATGTGGAGTCATTTATTCTTTTTCTCATTTGAACCTTGCCCCATCCTGCAGGCCCCTAATGCACAGAGATTTTAAGAGGAATTTGGACGTGAAAAGTTTGGGTTGTGGCAGATGGGACTGGGGTGGAGGCAGGAAGGGGTGTGGGCAAAGAGAACGATGTCCCCCTCCCCCAACTTCCTGAAAGAAAAAAATAATTCAACGAAATGTGATAAAATATCAAAAGCTTACGAAAACAGTTGTTTATTTATTAAATGTATCTCATACAAATTACAGTTCTATTTGTTGCATGATGATGTAAAAATCACAATTTTTAAAAAGAAAACTGAGCATTATCATTGACCATGCTGCTTTAATCGTGCCATCTTGGATGGAGATCTGCCACTCTTAGGCTTGTAGGTAACATGCATCCTTCCACTAATACTTGAGTCTCATCTCACCTGTGATTTCCTAAAAAGGGCCCTCTACCCACTATGTGTAGGTAATTGAGGAAATTACAAAAAATGAGGGGTTTTGGTTTAATAATGCTAGCTGACCTGGGTATGCTGAATAAAGTCATGGTATCATTCCTGAGCTGTCCACATTCTATTGTAGACTCAGCCAAAATTCAGAACCCCAGCGGCATAGGGCTGATTTGCTGGATTGCTGTTCCTAGCATCAATGGTTAGGTCTTATTTAAAAGCAGATTTTTTTTTTCATAGAGTGGTAATAATCCATCAACTCTTTCTACAAGTGGACACCCACAAAGGGGTCTTCTAAGAACTCTTAAACACAGCCCAATTCTTTTCTTCCCAATTGGGAATTTATCCTATGGTTAAGGCAAAAATCTGCCTTTGCAATATCCATGGAGAAACAGGGGCTGGCTAAAGTGGATAGCTAAGGAGGAAAGAAGCGTGTATCACTTGTTAATGGGATCTGTTTTCAAGTCCTTCAGAGCCCTGCATTTGTAGTGATACGAATCCATTGTACGTCATTGTAAGCAAACTCTCAGAGTCCCCTCTCTTGATAGCTTGATTGCAATCTCTGTATGTACTTGAAAACAGTGGAAATTAGTTTACATTATTCTGAATGAGATTTTTTTCCCTAAATTTGATTGGTATTCCATATACTCAAAGATTTGTGCCGTTTTACTCTACGAATGAAAAGATAGAAACACTGAGCAGAAGTGTACAAAGATACTTCTATGAATGTATACATCTTGACCTGGAAACTTCTTTAAAAAGCTTCATTTTCCTTATCTTAGGAATGATGAGGCCCTGAAGATGGAATTGCCTCTGTTAGTGTTTCACTAAGACATTGTATTTTTAAAAACCAAACATTCGTTCACATGACAATAACAATATTCCAGTTTAACGAATGCCAACTTAAGTTTCCTGGACTTTCCCTCTCCTCAGTGACAAATGAGATCGTTACCCTTAACCATTTGGAACCTCGAACCGAATATGAGCTCTGCGTGCAGCTGGTCCGGCGGGGAGAGGGCGGCGAAGGGCATCCTGGCCCCGTGAGACGCTTCACAACAGCTTCCATCGGTCAGCTGAAGTCAACAGCATTTATTCCTGAGCTGGGTGGGAGGGGGAGGAAGGGGAAAGAGGAAGGAAGACCAGGAAGGGTGGTGGTGGGTGAGTGGGTGGGTGGGGATGGAGGTGGAAGGAGTTTGCTTTTGAATGGGTGGGAAAGTGACAGGAAGGGTAGCAATTTGGAGCCAAACCGGCCCTTTATTTGGGCTGCACTCCTGGTCTTTCTCCCTGGGGGAGGGGGTCTGCCGCACTCCACGGGGACAGAGAAGGAAGCAGATGAGCCTTCAGGAAGGCAGGGCCATCCCTTAGGAGTTGGATGTACTTAGTAGCGACTGTGCTGAGCCTTGGCTCCCGAGGGTTACCACTAGCTTCCTGTTTCCACCTTAAGGGCCCAGGCTAGGCTCTTGCAGCACACATACTTCAGAAATCCCAGTTTATTTATTTTTAAAAATAATTTCTAATTTTTCAAAGTAATTCATGGACGTAATTAAAACATCAAATAGAATCAAAGGCTCGTGTGCAAAGAACAGCAGTCCCCCGCTCCACCCCTCCTCCTCCAGGTCCTGCTTCCCATAGGAAGGGGCTGGCTAAATCTCCTTAAGCGATTTCTTAGAATAGATACTTCCATGTTTCTAAATCAATGGTTCTCAAACATTCGTGTCCATCAGAATCACCTGAAGAGCTTGTTAAAAAAGATTTCTGGGCTCCATCCCCAGCATTTCAGATTCAATAGGTTCAGGTTGGGTGTAGGGCTCAAGAGTCTGCATTTCTAGAAAGTTCCCAAGTGATGTTTGATGTTGCTGGTCCTGGGTCCAGACATTCTAAATAATATATGTAGGAGTATTTCGTGATTGATGTTAGTCAGTGTTGATTGACCTTCTATTGTGTTAATCGAGGAGCCCTTGAATTCGTGAAGCTTTCTTGATGCTAACCTGGACCCCAGCTCTCTGAGACCAGGTACTCTCCTCTGAAACATTAGAGTGATCCCTTGTAAAGTTCTCTTTTCTAGTGTCCACTGGGTATGATTATTCTGTTACTATCTCCTGGTCAGCGCTTTATAGTTTCAACTTCACATATATTTAATTCTTACTACCTTGAAGGGTAAGAATTATCATCTTCCTCATTTTACAGATGGAAAAGTAGAGTCTCAGAGTGGTTAATAACTTGCCCATAGTGATGCATCTTATGCATCACCATACTAGATCTTCAGACTTGATACCCTTTTGTTTGTCCAATTATTATTATTATTGTTTTTACCTAGGAGCCCACAGGCACTATTTCCTTATCCCATTTGATAAATTTTCCTACTTTTAGTCCATTTACCAAAGGCAGAAGGATACGGAATGACGCAGTGAGAGACGAGGAATAGCATCTAGCTCTCCTGCAGGGGTTGTGTTCTCCTCGCAGAGACCCCCCTTGACACCCCTACCTAGCTTTCATCTGACCAGCAGTATCCTTAAAGAACCAAATGGACTCGAGAGCTACTCTGGCACTCGTAGGAGCATTGCACAAGGCAGAAATGGCTTCCTGGGACCCCACCGGGTGGTGAATACAAAAAGTAGCAGTTAGAGGGTCCAGAGATCTCCATGGCTCTGATCAAAGCTGTCCCCAATACGTTGTCAGGTTGCTGCTACAAAGGCAAATGGTAGTTAATTCTCTCTCTGGCCAGTTTTGATGAATCCAAAAGGGAAGGTCATAGTCGGACTCAGATGGAAAGTATTTACGAAACAGAACATAAAACACTTCACAGACCCACGCTGCACTGTCTTCAGCCCTCAGAATATGTTCCAGCCAGGATGTATTTAGAAGTCTCTTGGAATATTTCAAAGTAGTTCTCAGGGCTGGGCGGGAAGGGAATTCTTGAAGGCTCTTTTTTTCCCATCATTTGAATTTTGCTGATGTTTGTTTTTTAATTCATCTCTGGCAGTTGCACTATTTATATGTGGGTTGATTGAGTAGTGAAGGCCAGGGAGGCCAGGGGGGAGAGAAGAGAACACATCTGAACACATGGCAGAAAGAGGGCAGGTAGGGAGAGCTGAAGGGCAAATCATGTTCCCAGAGGGAAGGAAGAAGGAAAAGGCCCATTTATCAAGTTACTCCGCCGTCCCAGGCCCAGGCTTAGGCTTACGTGCGTGCTCCAAAACATCATCCCTCTGCTCTGCTTTGTCATCGTAAGTGTGCCTAACCACCCTGGGGGGCTTATTCTGGAATTTAAACTTTAGAGATGAGCAAAAGGAGTTGACATCACTGCTCTCAATTTGCAAAGGTTATAGAGAAAGGACCAATAAGACCTTTAGCAAAATGCCAAGCAAATCGCTGGACCTGGTTGCTGGTTCTCCCTAGTCTAAGAGCAGTCAGAGCTGGTCCGTGAGAGTTGCTCTCCTGGTGGATGGACAGACTTCCTCTCACTTCCAACGAAGAGTTAGAGCAGTGTTTCTCAAACTTGTTTGTTTGTTGTTTAAATTACCACCCCCAAAAGAGCTTTCTAGATATTTTTGTCTTTAGGGCAGAATGTCTATTTTGTCCTAATGTCTCTCTGCCATGAATTTTAATACCACAGATCTGTTCTGTATTGTGGCCCTTCCTAAACCATTGCAATATCTAAAGTTTTCTCATACCCAAGAACCAATTTTTAATTGATTTTAATTGAATAATGTCCCCCTTGAGACTGCATAAGTTAGAGGATCTTTCTTCTATGTTTTGAAAATACTTCATATCTGGAATTTAAAAATAGATTTACTGTTATTAACTGAAAACAAACATTCCTCCTCTGTCTGTTGACACAAGATAAGACATCTTAGGAAGGAGGGAAGAGAAGGAAGGAGAGAGGTAACGCTAATAGAGCCCCATTTTCTCATTTACCCCTCCTGAGTCTGGAGGATGAGTGTTACATGTGAACTTGGAGAGGTTGTGAATTTTCCCAAGACCACAGAACTAAAGCAGCATGCCCCTGTCTCTTTGATTTCAAAACCTATAGTGTTTCCGTTCAGTTACCTCTGCAGTAGCCCAGGTTCTTCTGGGTAATTATGACCAGGCAGCTGTGGTTGTAGCCAATCCCTCAATGTGATCAGAGCGGGGCCAGGCCTGGCCCTACCGTCACAGCTGCTATGATGTCTGAAATTCTCCTTGCCAGGGGGAAGTAACCCCAAAATCGCTTTAAAATGTATTGCTCAGAGTAGTGAGAGAAACCCTAAAAACTCAGGAACCCCACAACCTCAGGAAATGCACTGTTTTCATTTTTATCAGTTTCCTCCCTTTCACCACTTATAGACATGACTTTTACCAAGTTCCAATGAGAGTTTTTTCTCATGTATTATAAATATTTTTATTGGGCTTCCATCCTTCTCCCAATTATCTATTTCAATCTATTGGATGGCTATATCACAATTTATTAAAGCATGTCCCTATTTTGAGCCTTTAGATTTCTTCCAGTTGTTTGTTATTATAAATAATGCTGTAATGAACATCTTCATGCACCTAGGTTTTTCTCTTCCTTTACATTATTTATTCAGATATTACAGGGCCAAAGTATATGTAATTTCTAGGACTCTTGAAAAATATTCCCAAACTATTCTCCAAAGGACTTGTATTCCTATATTATAATTATTCAAACTACGTGTTAGAATTTTTTTAAAGATTTGCAATTTTGGTAGAAAAAAATATGGCTACCAGCTTGTGTTTCTTTGATAGCTTGTGAAGTTGTGTATTATTCTAGAAGCCAAGGTGACTCTGTGAAGCTGACCTTTGGGGCTGTTACCTTCCACCTATGTAAAAATAATGATCTTTCTGGTCTCTCCCAGGTCTTCCTCCTCCAAGGGGTCTCAGTCTCCTACCGAAAAGTCAGACCACTCTAAATTTGACCTGGCAACCAATATTTCCAAACTCAGAAGATGACTTTTATGTGGAGGTGGAGAGGAGGTCTGTGCAAGTGAATAGTGATCAGCAGAATATTAAAGTGCCAGGCAACTTGACCTCGGTGCTGCTTAACAATTTACACCCCAGGGAGCAGTACGTAGTCCGAGCCAGAGTCAACACCAAGGCCCAGGGGGAATGGAGTGAAGATCTCACCGCTTGGACCCTCAGCGACGGTAAGTGGCTTCTCCTGCCCCTTCTTGCCTGAACATTTGGCTACTGCCACGTGGACTTAGCTACCAGCACTTCAAGACTGTTCATTAGAAATTGTAAAAGGCTAATTAGTGCCCCCATCCCAACACATCAAATCCTTTTAATAACCTGCAATATATAAGAAAGCGCCATGTATTTGAATTTGCAATAATTCAGGCAGGACTGCACTAAAATTTACCTTTCTGTCATATGGAGGTACTTATTAAATAATTTAATAACATGGATAAAGTTTTCTGGGGCTTGTTCAATCTGTTCCAGGACAGTTTTCCGGACTGTCATGTATCTACACGTACATGGATGCCAATTCATTATAGATGAGCCTTTCCTAATGGCAAAAGCCGAATAAGTTTGCTTAAAAAAAAAATCTTTTTAACAGACAATTCTTGGAGCTACAATATATATTTCAGAGTAATCAGACCACTTTTCTTTCAAAACATTCTGTAATTCAGGCTTTTCTCAATTTTAGATTGGTCATTTAAAATTAGTTGGAACTTCTTGGGTTTCTTTGTAGCAGTGAAAGTTTTTTCATCATTGAGCAGAGAGTTCTTTTTTGATTGACTGCATTAGAACTGTGTCTTTGCATTTTTGAGCCCTTGGAAAGACTAGATATTTCTTGGCCCCACCAACTACCTCTTGAGTCAGGATCGTGTGGTCCCTTCCGAGCGCCCCCCGTCTGAGGCTCTCTTCTGCAGCTGTGTCTCTATTTCCTCAGTGACAGGTGGAGAAACTGGCTCAGTGTTTCTCCAGCTACTCTATTCTGGTAGCAGTGACATGCGGAAGTCTCCACTGTTTTGTCAGTGTTTGGAGATTCTTCATTATTTTTCAAAATTCTGTGGAATTTAAAAGTTACTGAATGGTGCAGAGGATAATACAACAAACACTCACATTCCTACCACCCAGAATTACCAACTGTTAACATTTTCTCATACTTGCTTCCAGCCTTTTTGTTGATTTGTGGGAGTAATAACACAATACAGATCCAGTCGTGTGCCTCATGACAACATTTCAGTCAATGTCAGACTGCATATGTGATGGTGGTCCCGTAAGAAAGTACCATGTAGCCTAGGTGCAGAGTAGGCTATTCCATCTAGGTTTGTATAAGTACACTTTATGGTGGTTGCACAATGACAAAGTTGCCTAACAATGCATTTCTTAGAATATACGTCCCCTTAGAATGTAAATAACCCTCCCCCTATTCAAATACATAATTATATACATTATCCTCATCATTAAGCAATGTATGACTGTATATCAAATCCCCTTTGGCCATCATCCCTACTCTAATTCTATTCCCCTCTCCCCAGAGACAACTAAAATTGTTTGTTAAGTATCTTTCCATTCAATGTCGTATAATTTTAATACATTATATACATCCATAAATGTACATATATACATATTATTCTTCCTCTTGCTTTTGTGAATAAACATTATGATTTTTATCTATCTATGTTAATTTATTTAGATCTGATTAGATCTAATTTGTTTAGATGTGCTTTTTGGACTTCTGCATAATATTCTATGTTATGAACATAGTATCTTATATATCCATTCCCTTTTAGCTGGACATTTAGCTTATTTTCTTTTTTTTCACTATCACAAACAAAAATGCAATGGCCGTCCTTATACATGCCTCCATGTGCAGAGGTGTGAGGGCTTTTCTAGGGAGCATGTCCAGAAGAGGAACTGATGGGCTGTTACCCTCTAAAGTGGCTATTCAATGTGTACCATGTCCAGGAGTATATGAGAGTACCATTTTTCCCTACATCCATCTCTGTATCTCTCTCCTGTTCCTATATCTGTATCACTTGATATTGTCAGACCATTTTATTTTTGTTAATCTCAAAGATAAAAAATGATGCCTCACGGTTAATTTCAATTTTCATTTCCCTGATAACTGGCAAGGTTGAGCATCTTTTCTTGGGCATTTTGTTGGGCAGTTCGATTTCCTCATTTGATAGATTTGTTGATAAACTTTGCACATTTGCTAATGATTGTCTTTTCTTACTGATTTGTAAAATTGTTTATACAGTTTGGACACTAATCTTATTATATATATTGCAAGTAAATTCTCCTAATCTCCTTATTTTTTGTGGTATCTTTTACCCTACAGATAGTTTACATTTTGATGTAATCAGACCTGTGAATATTTACCTCTGTGGTTTGTACTTTTTATGTTTTGGAATTATTCCCTGTTTTGGAATTATTTGCTGTTTTAGAATTATTCCCTGATTTGGAATTATGACCCCAAGGTCATAAATACACTGTCTGTATTTTTTTCTGCTAGTTCTAGTGTTTTGTTTTTGCGTATTTAGGTCTCCAAATATAGGGATGTTATTTTGGGGTATGGTGTAAACATTTTAACCTTTTTTGTTTTAATCCTATTTATTCACATATGGCAAGCCAGTGGTCCCAATGCCACACACTGAATAGTGACTTGTGATGCTTTCTGTATCAGATGCCAAGTTCTCATATTGGTTTTGCATCTATTTCTGGGCACTCTGTTCTTTTCCATTGATGTGTGTGTGTTCCTGCACCTTTTCCAACCTCTTTAAATTACTATAGATTTATTAAATGTCGTGATAACAGTAGGGTGAATCACTACTTTCTTTTCCAAAGTTGTCTTAGATGTTCATTCACTATAAGCACTATAGTTTTACCCTCATTAGAATTAAATATCAAACTATTAAATATTGAACTATCAAAATCACATCATCAGAATCATATTTATAGGATTAAATGAAAACCAGGTAGTAGTCACTGAAAGAGGGAGGTTGAGTGGAGTTTGACTAGGGGGAGGATTGTGCTGGTGGTGGTGGTAGAGATGCTGAGATCGGCAGGGGAGGAGCCCGTCCCTACAGGGTCAGGAAATTACGGCAAGGAGGATGTGGATGAGAACATTTCAGTCTTAACTGATATATTTGTTAATATACTATGTTGTCATTGGCTGATCTTGCATATAGGTTGTTCAGAAATAAAATTAATGCTTTTAGTTATAAAGTTTATGTTAATGTCCAGCCTAGCAATTCCAACTGGACCAAGTGTAAGGAGTGGAATGAATTAGATTTGGTATATGGTCCCAAACATAGGTAAAAAATAATACATGTGTATAATGTGTTCCTGTCTATGTGTATGCAGAGTATCTCGTTTGATACAATGACTTTATGAAGAAAGTAGAGTCGGAATTATCATGACATTTAGCAGATGAGGAACCTGAGGCACAAAGAAGGATCAGTCACTGACCAAAGGTGTACAGCTAGTAAATTATGGGCTAGGACTCTCAATCACATTTCAGTTCTATGTTTTGTTTGTTCTTGCCAAACCATGCTACCCATTTGTCTCTTTGAACGGGCAACCGACAGCTTCAAAGCAAGGTCGGTTCTTGGAGAAGCTCCTCTCACAGGCGTATCCCACTTCCAAATCGTTTACAATCTGATTAGCATCTGCTAAAGTGTTTTAGAATCAACTTTAGAGTTACTGGGGGACCTGATAAAATGTAGATTATCAGGCTCAGTCTCACTGAATCTGAATCAGACGTCCACTGAGCTATCCCAAAGGGTGACTTCTTTTAGGCATAAAGTGGATAAATTGGCACATGCAAATTTATGATTTTTAGTTGGCACCAAAATTATATTAATTATTCTTCCAGCAGGTGTCTGCAAGGCACTGCTTCTTTTTGTGACAGGCTTGGAATCCCACTGGTTTATGAAGGTGAATTTTTTTTGAGGCACTGTTATACAAATATTAAATATATGTTCATAGTAATCTGAAGATGTTAATATTCCTAATATTCTGTAATCTCCTTGTGTAAAGGAAGGTTATTTTATATTTTTGTGAGGATATACAAAAGCTTGGTACTGGATGCAAAGGAAGTTAAGATATTATACTGTTGATTAATTGTGATTTTGGATAATTTACCACCTGTTAGACATAGAAAATGACAATCAGATTTGGAGGGCTCAAAATCCAGTACCTAATTCTCATAAATTGCCACAGTTACCTAAGGAGTATGATATGGGGAATCAACATCATGGAAAGAGGAAATTTAGAATGAAGAAGAATCTCTGAGAATTGAGAATAGAAAGAATGTACGTTAAAACATTTCCAGAAGGTTCTAATTTGCTTATAAGCAGTAACTTTCATATGGCGTGAAGTGGCCTGGCTCTGCTACTTGCTTATCAGGACAGTACAAGTCCCTTACGTTTTTGAAGTGTTAGTTTCCTCATCTCTAGGAATTTGAATAATTAAAAATCTCAGCCTTGCTTACCTCCCTGCCTGTGTGGTTATGAGGGTCAAGAGAGAGCCTGCATTTGGAAGCAGCTTGTAAACAGCCTCACAAATGTAAGCTCCAGTTACTATCAAGGGCAAGACTGTGGGTTCCTTCTTTCCTTGAGTCCCATAGCTTTAGGCTCTGTGGAGTCACAGAGTTCCCTTCCAGCCCGTGCCCTTTATCGGGAGGGAATTTGAGTGCAGAGATGATTCTGCATGCCGTCTTCATCTGGAACACCTCCAAGCACCTCTCTCTCTTCCTCCCTATGCCCCTGAACGGAATGTTCTCTTTTTCCCAAATCCTTACAGCACTTTGTCAGCTAGATGCTTAACCAGTTTCTTATGTATACCCTGACTTGCTAGTGCTCCATAAATGCGCTTAGCGCAAGGATAGGCCACATGGGACAGTGGCTAAGACAGTGGCCCATGCCGTCAGACTGCCAGGAGTCGAGTCCTATTTCTTCTACTTAATAGCCGTGTGACCTTGGCCAAGTCCCTTAACCTTTCTGGGCCTCCATACCTGTGGTAAGATTATTAAGAAGAGGAAATGAGTTACTACATGGAAGGGCCTATATAAATGTCGGCTCTCGTAATCTTTCTATCCTTCCCAGCACCAAGAACAGGGTAATGTAGATTTTTGGAGTAACAATTTCTGAGGCCTTTATTTAGTGTAATTTGATGCAAATATGTGATATATGTGTTGCCATTTTCGCATCTTGTGCCATTCTGTTGACTCTGCAGGAGTCTGCTACCAACTGCTTGGAAGTACCATCTGAGAAAGTGTCTATTAGCCGTTCGTGGTTTACGAGCTCACATTACCTCTCTCTCAGAAGCATGATGATCTAAGAGACAGTAGTACATCTGAAGTGAAATACTGTTTTTTTTTTTAAATTTCCAGTTCTCCCTCCTCAACCAGGAAACATCAAGATTTCCAACATCACAGACTCCTCTGCCGTGGTCTCTTGGACCATCTTGGATGGCTATTCTATTTCTTCTGTTATCATCCGCTACAAAGTTCAGGGCAAGAATGAAGACCAGCACATTGATGTGAAAATCAAGAATGCCACCATCACCCAGTATCAGCTCAAGGGCCTAGAGCCCGAAACAGCTTACCAGGTGGACATTTTTGCAGAGAACAACATAGGGTCAAGCCACCCAGAGCTTTCTCATGAACTGACGACACTCTCCAAATCTCAAGGTTGGTGGAGTGGACAGGTATTTCCGTATTTCTGGAGAGTATCAGCAAAGCCCCATTGTCAAGATATTTACTCCCTATTCGTATCATGTGACGTATTTCATTTGTCCTAACAGGCTTTACCCTCTCTAGATTAGGTCCTTAAAATGAAAATGCCCTGAGAAGGATACCCTGTGGATCCATTTTCCATTATTGAACCATAGACCAAAGTAGCCTATCAGCAACCCCCATCCAGCCATTGCAGCTCCGAGGAATATGAATTTGACCCTGCTTCGTGGAGGTTGCCCTGTGCAGGTGCTTCAATGGGAGGCTCCAAGAACACTCTCCATACCTTCACAAAAATCAACTCCTCTTTTAGCTTGGATGACACCATGCTATCCTGAGTTTTCTTTTACTTTTCAGATCCAGGTTATTACGTCTCCACATCCACCGCTAACCCCTCACCCCAGAGAGAGTAAGCTCTTTGAGACAGATAGAGACCCCTCAGGGTGCCGAGCCCACGATGCTCAGTAATTGTGATGGAGAAAACCTGTTGAACGTAATTAAGTGAACGAGGGCCTGGGGTGGACGGGACGGCAGCACGTGGAAGGCCTTCCTGCCCTTCCAAGTCTGTCTGAAATGGCATCTCCCAGCCCTCTGCACTGTGCCACGTGTGAAAGAGAATGTAGAGAGCGGGACATCAGAGAAAAACAGCGAGTTTTGCAAATTTATAATTTGGACTAGGGTCTATTTTTACAGAAAATTTTGTAGCACTAAAAACTTCTGAGTTCTCTTGAGGGTTATCTGAGGCTTAAGAAATAAAATCACACAAGCTCTGTTTTCAGGGCTGACCCTTTGGAACACTTTTGAAAGGTCGAAGGGATGATGAGTCCGCCAACTACAGAACATCGTAGTTTTCAGATCACATCCTTAATAAATGCATCATTTTTATAGTTACTTGTGTTTGGGTAAAATGTGTACAGGCCCTAAATCCAAGCTATACATAAAATACAAACAGAAAAATTTAAAAACAAAACAGGACAAAACAAAAAACCCTCACCGTTCCTTTCTAGATGTCTCCTTATGCACACGTGTGGAGACAGAAGGAAAGATAGAAAGTCACAAAAGAATCCTTGTAAGAAGATGAGATTATGCTCTACATCCTGTTTTTCATAAAAATATATCTAATTTCATTTTATTTGCAAAGAAGTAGAAGGATTAGACCATAGTCTTTAATAGTTGATTTTGACCTAAGCCCTAAACTTAATGGTTTTTCTCTTCCGTCATTTTTTCCTTCCTTCTTCCCTTCCTTCTCCCATTGGTATCCTCAGATTTTCTCCATCAGCTCTTTAAAACAAGAAAAAATCTGAAACAAATATCTTACGGACTCCAAGCTCTTAGCATCCTAGAACTTCAACACTTTTCTAGGTGGGGAAATTGTGCAGGGAGATTTAGTCACTTTCCCAAAGTCCCATATCTCACAAGTCAGTCACTCTCACTGTTACTAGACAAGGTGCATCTGCTTGGGCCTCTACTTGGAAGTAAAAGTTGAACTAATCATTAGCACATTGCCATTTAAAAAGCATTCTTGCACTTTTTTTTTAAATCTTGTAACAACCCCTGAGTCAGACTCACCTGCACTGAGTTTCAGAAAATAATTGAGCATCCCCAGGTCACCTAGCAATTAGGTGGCAGAGCTAGAGCTGCCGCTACACCGCAACTTCTCCCAAGATGGTCTTGGCCTCTCTTTCTACCTAAACTAACCCGCTTCTCCTGTGTTCCCCTGCACAGCACCAGCAGACCTCGGAGGCGGGAAGATGCTGCTTATAGCCATCCTTGGCTCGGCGGGAATGACTTGCCTGACGGTGCTGTTGGCCTTTCTCATCATGTTGCAACTGAAGAGGGCAAACGTCCAAAGGAGAATGGCCCAAGCCTTCCAAAACGGGGTATGTCTCATCATCCTACTAGCTCATGAGGGCGAGTCCACATACATGCAGAACCTCCACTGCAGGATGTGGACCAGGAAATTTACTTGTAAAGCAAGTAGTTCCCTTAGGCAAGTCTCATCTTCCCTTTGGCTTCCATTGTGAAATGGGAGATAAGAAGCATGACTATATAATTTCTTGTCCAAACTGAAACAATTTTGAGAGTGAAAAGGTTTCTTTAATTATGCAGGAAACTAGACCTAACACAGGCCTGTTGTCCCACCCAAATGAGACGTATGATCATCCTAGTGATGTCACCAGATAGTAATCTTGCCATATAAAGAAGTGAACATTTTTGGTGGGGAAGGACATTGAGGGTAAGCAGACCTCAGTGTGATGTGTAATGATGTGCTGTGCTGGACAAGTTTCCGGTTCCCATTTCCTACATCTAATATCTCCCTCAAGCCTGTCATACCTCATATATTTATAAGAACCATATATACCTGGTGTATATCTCCCATTCCTGTGAACCTTCGGTCTGCAGTCACGGCTCATGGCACTTGGCAGTGCCTCATTCTTTCATCTGGGAATTTGACCAGTAGCAAAGGTCCACAAAATCATACTTGACCAAAAGGCACCCCTTTGGCGTCCTTTTGGTATACGACAGCCTGAACGTTTCTCTAGTTTGTGGTTTCAGGCTCTGTACAATTAATTTGCACCTGACTTTATCGGTTCTGTATATAAAACATTGAGTACAATGACATGGTCCACTGATGTATACCTTGCTGTACACAAGTCCCCAAGACCCCCTCAGTTTAGGACAAGGGGAGATTTGTTATCTGACTTCACGCCAGAGCTGGATCACCTTGGGCTGTCACTGGAGAGGAAGGACCACGACGGGGTTAGGAGTGCTGGAGCTCATCCTCACACCCGGGCTTTGTCATAATTCCATCAGCAGTCACTTCAACTTGGGAGAAAAGGAGACACTGTGAGGGCTTTGCTCTAAGCGTCAGTCATTCTGGACCAGAGGCTGCTCCAGAGTGGGCTTGAGAGAGTCTAAGCTTTAGGACAAGCCAGAGAGAGTGAGTGAGAGCCAAGAATAGACCAAGGTGATGCCAGGAAAGCTCTCACTGAGGCACGTCCTATGACTCCAGAGATAGGATCCTCAAGTTCTTTCTGAAACCAGGACTGAACATCTGCTCATTCCACAGCATAGTAGAAACTCAAGTGTGACTAACTTGGGTATGTGCCGTGCCATGGCACACGTGCTGGTATTCTGCCTTCCCTTGCCCTCTGCAGACATTGCTAATTGATTGTGGCATGCTTTCCACTGAGGCCTGAAACTGTGCCCATGTAGCTGTATGGACAGCCAGCTCATCAGAGGGGGCCTGTTAGATGACACCTATTTCCATCTTCATTCTAGAATTAGATATTTCTTTTTTTACCTAGTGTGGATACAAACCAGGAGGTATTATGCGCCTTCAAATTATGAAAAACACTGACATACAACAATGAAAAAATTATTTTTCCAGAGGGAAGAACCAGCTGTGCAGTTCAACTCAGGAACTCTGGCCCTGAACAGGAAGGCCAAAAACAACCCAGATCCTACAATTTATCCAGTGCTTGACTGGAATGACATCAAATTTCAAGACGTGATTGGGGAGGGCAATTTTGGCCAGGTTCTGAAAGCGCGCATTAAGAAGGATGGGTTGCGGATGGACGCTGCCATCAAGAGGATGAAAGGTCAGTGCTCGGCCACATCGAGTCAGCATTTCACTAGGGTGGGGAGAAAATCTGACTTCCTGTTGAATCTTTCCTCTAAGGTCTTATACTCTTTAAACAAAAAATTGGCATGCTGTGGGATGTAGCTGTTCTGTGCAACTGGAGGTGATGTTTCCTTTGAGGTCAGGCTGGGAGCGGTCAGGATGTAAACATGAAGGCACCAGCTATTTAAACACCACTGTCTTGATTCCTGGGGACATGAGGATGCAGATTCTCTGGCGCACGCCGCTGACTTTTGGGGGGCATTGTTCTCTTAATGCAGTGGTTCTCAAAATGGAATATGCATGAATCGCCTGGAAGGCTTGTTGCCCCCCGTGCCCCCCCCCAACAGTTTCTGATTCAGTAAGTCTGGGGGAGGGCCAGAGAATCTGCATTTCTAATTAGTTCCCAGGTGCTGCTGCTGCTGAGGGTTCGGAGACCGTACTTTGCAAACCACTGCCTCCGTGGATTGTCTGCATCAAAATTCCTGGAGACCTTGTTGGAAATGCTTCTGCTCAGCTGCTTCTCCCTGTTCTGTTAGATTCAGATCTCGTAGTGGGGGCGCCCAGGGGAATCTGTGTTCTTAACAAGCTTTCTCAGTGATTCTTCTGTACACCGTACACTGTTTCAAGTTTGAAAACCATTGATCTAAGGTCCCAGGAACGAAACCTTTTCCAGTGTGTTCATTTCAAGACTGCTGGGTGCCCACCCATTTAACAATCCTGGGTGATAAACGTCTTCTGAGAAAGCAGAATGACTATGACTAGTCCCTGGCGGCACTAGCCGTCTCCTCTTCTGTGTGAAACAGCACTTCATGCACGGCTTGATGGTGAAGCGGCGCTGTCGCTTTTACAGCATCCCGACTTGGAAAGTGGTGTGTCAGAGCTGGGAAAGCTGTGAACTGCTATTGTCGGGCAGCTCACAATGAGGGCTCCCTGAGGTTGCTGATGGGGTTTCCTTCTTTTTGACTGCAATATCAAGCCAAAGATGAGAATGAATGCTGTGTCTTATGAAATCATCGCTGCTTTCTGCATTGTTAGAAAACACATCAGAAAACCAACAAAACAAAATATTATCTATGCTTAGAGATAGTAATATGTTTAAAACACACACACGCATGCACATACCCCCCCTTGTTTGCCAGCACGAAATCCCTTTTCTGTTTTGCTACTTTAGTCACAGGGAGTTTTGGGGAGCAGTAAGGAGAGCGAGAGGAGAGAGGGTATAACATCTTGTAAAATCAGTTTTTTGGGGAGCTGACCTGAGCTGATTGTCTGTCTCATGCCCCTGTAAAGAGGTAAAATAGCTTCAAAGGGCGCCAGGGTAGGCAATGTCTGCAGGGACAGAAACACATCCCAAGGAGGGCAGTTACCAAAGTGCGGGGACAGCCTCATCATAAAGAACTTCATCTTTAAAATGCTCCCAAGGCATTGACCCTCAGGCTCCTGTCGTCTGAACAGGGTTCTCCAGTTGGAGCTGCTCACTAATCAGTCTAGCGGGTCCCCACGTGAAACGTTCCCACAACGTCCGAGCCTTTCAGGCATGCGCACGGCCGCCAGCACCCCGGTCCCATCCACCCCGCACCCAGTGTTATTTCTCTGCACAGTGTCATCGACTCAAGGCCGATCAGTCAGTCTGTGCATCACAGAGCCTTCTCTCCAGGCTGGCCGGTGCCTGGTCGTTCTCCCTCTGATCCGAGCGCTGGTGGAGAGATGGGATGACGGGAAGAGAAAGAGATACAGCTCAGTTTCTCGCTACCAAGCAAGTTCTATAAAAACGTCATCAGGATTTGAGTTTTTTAGCAGGGCTGATTTGTGAAAAAGCAGGTTAAAATTATAAATAAAGTGAGATGGATGCATTATTGGTGATGTTTTACCGAAGTTTTGATTCTCTTCCTCAGCGTAGTTACCTCTGGATGGTAGCTTTAGCTGGTAGAGCTGGAGTCTCAAAGTGGAGGCAGCTCCGTCTCCACCAAGTCGTTCCCCTGGGCATTTGAGAGCTTAAACAGGAAAACTTCAGAGCAGTGGTTCTCGACGACAGGTGATTTTGTCCTGTGGGCGACATTTGGCAATGTCTGCACACGTTTTTGTTGGGCTACTGGCGTCAGTGGGTACAGGCCGGAGATGCACAGCACAGCTGCTAACAACAAAGGATCAGTCCAAGGCGTCCACAGTGCCACGCACTCTGCGTTAGAGTAATCTCTTTGACTCTATACAGTTTTCCAGACCTGACGGTGACTGAGTGCACCTGAAGGTCCTGGGGAGCAGGAGGGGTCACTTGTTTCTGAAGAGGAGTAATGGAGAGGGGTCACAACTCTTGCCTTTCTTCCCAGAATACGCCTCCAAAGACGACCACAGGGACTTCGCGGGGGAACTGGAGGTTCTTTGTAAACTTGGACACCACCCCAACATCATCAATCTCTTAGGAGCGTGTGAACATCGTGGTAAGATGCCCTTTTCCTGCCAGAATATTGTTTTTTTTTGGAAACAAGCACCTTCCATATTGAAATCAGGAAAGAGAATAATCTTAAGAATGATACCTATTTTTTTAAGTCGCAGTTTCAATCTCAACGTCTAGTCCCATTTATAGATTGGGCCGCGGTTTGGTGTCTTTCTGGAGGTAGGTCCCAATGCTGGATCGTTTGCCCTGTGATATGGTTCAGCTGTTACTGCCCAGAGGCATCCACGGTTCCTGCATGCCCCCATCCTTGCTGAGTCAGAGGCTTTCTCAGCCGCCACTAGAAGGTGGACAGGGGGAGCCCTCAGCGCCAGAGACAGTGAAGTGCATTGGTTCTTCTTAATTGCCTGTCTTCTTAATTTTCCTACAGACCCAAGAAACTGATACTCTGAATGTTAAATCCATGAATGCCAACAATCTACTGTACTATGAAAGCACTGGTGATGCTTAGGGTAAAATAATAATAACACTAATAAGCTTATATCTGACAGAGTGTTGCTTTTTTCCAAAATGATTTCCTGTACGATTACTTTGGAGCTTTAAAATGATCACATACTCTTAGGGGCCGGCCCGGTGGCTCAGCGGTTAAGTTCGCACGTTCTGCTTTGGTGGCCTGGGGTTTGCCAGTTCGGGTCCCGGGTGTGGACATGGCACCGCTTGGCACGCCATGCTGTGGTAGGTGTCCCATGTATAAAGTAGAGGAAGATGGGCACAGGTGTTAGCTCAGGGCCAGTCTTCCTCAGCAAAAAGAGGAGGACTGGCAGATGTTAGCTCAGGGCTAGTCTTCCTCAAAAAAAACCGATGACATACTCTTAAAGTTCAACTTATGTTATTAATTCAAATATTTATTGAGTACCTCTATAGGTTTACCTCTGCCTGCTACCTGGATTTATAATTCTGAATCTATGCTTCAACTTGATTTCTCATGGAAAAGTTTGCTCCCACAAAAAAGCTCCACACAGTAATTATTTACAAACTTGACAGCCTCTTGTTGACTTTGCGGCACAAACACCAACAATAGAAAAGAGACTACTTCCTTTTCCTCAATTTATTAAACTAAAAATACTGGTACTTCAAACAATATATCATTTTGAGATCCAATAAGGGTGTAATTCTGAAAGCCAGATCATGTCCCGTAGGTTAAATAACAAAGTAATGACATTTATTTTTGAGCTGTTTCCTGAAAACAGTAATCAGCATGGGACAGCAGGAGACGAAAGTCAAAAAAAATCACCACCACCAACAGAAAAATATGTATCTTTTAAAATTTTGCTCTGTCAGCACATTAGCACATAATTGGTTGGCTGGCTCTTAAAATTTATAATTCAGAGACTGGCCCGGTGGCATGGTGGTTAGGTCCGCACACTCTGCTTTGGCAGCCTGGGGTGCGCAGGTTCAGATCCCGGGGTCAGACCTACACACCACTCATCCAGCCATGCCGTGATGGCATCCCATGTACAAAATAGAGGAAAATTGGCACAGATGTTAGGTCAGGGACAATCTTCCTCACCAAAAAAAAAAAAAGAAAAAGAAAAAAATTATAATTCAGTAAAGAAGTGAGAAAGCACATTCATACCAGAATTGAGGTTCATCTTTCCTGATAGTAAAACAGGGTTCAAGAAGACTTTTCTTTGGCCAGAATTTCAATTTCTTAGAATATCTTTGAAGTCCAAATTCATTCAACATTTTAAATTTAAAAAAATGGTATACCAAAACAAATTTATCTGTAAAAGACAGTAAAACCACTCTACTTCTCACCGGCTCTGAAGATCCATGTTTTTATCAAAGATTACTTTTAATTAAAAAAGAAGAAGAAGAAAATAATTTGGAATAAAAATAAGGCAGTGGACTACAATTTCTTACAGGAACTATTGTTTTTTTTTTTTTTCCTAAAAGTTTGAGTTTTCTGGTTTCTGTAAGCAACATGCCATCTCTGACACTAGACTCTGCTGACCAGTGACCTCATCGGCAATATGGTGACACAGCATGGGTTTTAGGGCAGAGTAGAAGGCACAGGAGAGAGAGAGTTGTCTGTTGTAGGTCCTTGGGCTATGGATGTGTAATCCTTTTTTTTTTTTAAACAAACACAAAATAACCTCAAGAAAAGCTGGAGACGGACTGGAATAGAATGCCTGGCTCACGTTAGGTTCTCAGTCAATACTGAATAAAAAACAAAAGACCACGTGGACTAGCTGTCCTAAATCTTCTGGCAGCAAATGCTGTGCTCTCATTCTCCTATTGTTATCCAGTAGGTGAAAGCATTCCGGAAGCCCCCCATGTCTGTCCACACTTGGTAGGAGAGGGGAGGGGATGGGGAAGGAGGAGAACCCCAAGTTCTAGCATGGCCCCCTTTAAGTGTTGCAGGAGGACGTCCCTGATCTGCCTCCTGTCCCCAGCATGATGGAGGTTGGCACCACTACACACGTTACTTTCAGATAAAATGGAGTTTTATAAGCAGTTCCCAAGGACCACAGCACGTCTCAGAAACGTCAGAGCTGTTCAGGGCTACTGACGCGCTGGTGTCTCTCCCTCTCCCCACAGGCTACCTGTACCTGGCCATCGAGTACGCGCCCCACGGAAACCTTCTGGACTTCCTGCGCAAGAGCCGAGTGCTGGAGACCGACCCGGCGTTCGCCATTGCCAACAGCACCGCCTCCACGCTGTCCTCCCAGCAGCTCCTGCATTTCGCCGCAGATGTGGCCCGCGGTATGGACTACTTGAGCCAAAAACAGGTTTGTTCTGAAGACCTTGCTTTGGATATCTTTCCACTCAAGTTCTCTCTAGAGTGGGGGTTTAGAGGTTTGTACATTTTTTTCAGTCAACCTCTCTTAATTCCTTCTTACCACCTCCCTAATTTTAATCTCTTTGTGCATATCTCATCTATTTTTATAGAGATTAACGCCCAATACTGACAATACATTTATCTAGTGAATCGCATTGTATGTATGGGGTGAGGGGCCCTAACAGATCTGACCTTCGTGTGGCTCCAGATAAGGCCCCATAGCAGAGGCCTTACCTTATAACCGGAAGCTTTAATGATCTGGGTTTTTTCCCCGAAATGCTCCTCCCAGGATGCAGTGGGTCACTGGCAGAACCCACTAACTGGGGATTTTGGAAAAGAACTTGGAGGGCACTGGATTCTGGTGACTTTTCAGAATGTCTTTTCCTACTATCCTCTCTTCTCTAGTTCCCGAAGTTCTTGCCCCTGTGGCTTTGTGCTAACAAAATGAAGTGAAAAAGCAAATGTGTGGCTGAAAATACATGATGTTTTTCAAAAATTTCAGTTTATCCACAGAGATCTGGCTGCCAGGAACATTTTAGTTGGTGAAAACTATGTAGCTAAAATAGCAGATTTCGGATTGTCCCGAGGTCAAGAAGTCTACGTGAAGAAGACGATGGTGAGTTCAGAATGTGATGTTGACAACATCCTTTCTAGGCCCGCGTTCCTCTCCTGTGTGGCTTCTCTTAGAACCCCACTGCTCTATTGAGGCACCTGACCGGTATCCTAGTGGATATTGTCCTGGCCCAGCAAACATCCTTTCTAAGTTTTGACTCCTCAAATGACTGGAGGGTCCATATTTACCTAGGAAGAAGGTTCTGTCACACGGGGCCAAGTAACAGGACATGTGCCCTGTGGTGCAGGAGCTTGGTTCCGTACCCTGTCCTGACTCCTCGGTGTCTCACTCACAAACCTCTGGGCAGCTCCCACAGTCCCCCCTTTATGCACAGCAAACATAGCAGGGGAAAAAAGACATTTAACATCCTTTCCATAAAATCAAGGAAATAAATGAATGAGGTTTCCACGTGACCAGGAGGCCCTATACAGAAACTCATCACTTCTAAAGGCCCAGGTAAGATTTCCCTCTTTGCCAAAAGTTCTCGAGGCCTTCTTCAAGCCCAGATTGAATCCACTTTCACCTGATGATATCTGCTGTTCCAAACAGTAATATTTATCTTCAAGTACAAGATCCCGGGAGAACCCAAACACAGTGTTAGGAGAAGAGAGGAGATGGACTCGTTCTGCTTTTGTTGCCCTCACTGGGATCATAAAGCCCTGGAAATGCCGCATCCCTGGACATTGGTGCTGTGCCTACAACATGCCACCACCACCCCCTGCTTTCCCTGTGGGATGAGCAGGTGCAGGGCCTGGGGCTGACAAACCCTTAGTCTTTGCGAGTGTTTGGTGGGTCCACTTGAGGCGCGTGGCTCTCCCTTTCCAGGTCTGGGCTCAGCTTTCCTGGGGCGACTCCAGTTTTCCTATGATACAGAGGGTCCTTTTACTCTTGTGGGTACAGAATTGCCTCCTCAAGGCTCCGGTTTTTGTTTTTATCCTCAAATTCAGGTTTCCTTTCTTTTCAACATCCTTATTTCAACATACTTAGTTGCCGACAAGATAACACAAACAATCTTCGAGAATGTTTTGAAAAGGAAATGACCCATAGTTCACTACCTTGACACATTTTTTTTCTCCAGTTTTTACTTATTGCCTTTCACAAGCGCACGCATTTTTACATAGTTAAGATCACAGTGAACATAACCATTTTAGATCTTTCCACTCCTTTTTGTGATAAAGGTGGGGTGGGGCCCCTCTGGCTCTTAGGGACCACCACACAGCCTGGCCCTGACACTTATCAACATCTACACTCTCAGAAGCCAGGGGTGCCGCCCTCAGGGCTGCTTTCCAGGCAATACTTTTTTCCCTTTCTCTGGGGAGGGGCTGGGCTCGTCTTAAAGAAGCAGGACCCGCCACTCACCCAGGTACTCTGCTCTCCCAGCTGCTCCTGGGTCCCCTGGAAGCCTCCTGTCTCCTCCACAGAATCCTTTCCCTGCTGCACTGCGACATTTGGGGGAAGTGGTGCCCTGGATGAGGGAACGAATGGAGGAAAACAGTTTACCCCACAACCTGCGCTTTTTATTTGAATGCTCTCCTCAAATCACCAAGGCGAACCCCAAGCTGGTCTGCTTGGCATTTAGTAAAGGGCAGGGATTTCTGTAGACTTGGGGCGCTCAGGAGGAATTCTTAGAGGGGCAGAGCACTGGTCAGGGCTTCACTGCATCTCCTAATTGCAGGGTAAAGTGTTCTGTGGCAGCTTGGGGTCTGGGGAGGAAAGGGACAGGCTGAGGAAGGAAGAAAGGAGAAGGCTTGGAGAGGAGCGAGCTTCGGCAAGATGGGCGCAGTGTGGCGAGACACCACCAGGAGGCAGAGTGGCCCCCTCCTCCGGCCTGCGGTTTAGGTCCGCGACTTTCACTGTGCCGCAGAATCCTCTGGGAGCTTTCAAAAAATAGTGATGCAGAGCCTACCGCTTAGACATTATGATTCAGTTGTTCTGAGCTGGGGTCCCTGCATCAAGTTTGTTTGTGTGTTTTTAAAGTCCCTCAGGTGATTCTAATACTGGAAGTGTTGCCAACTAATGTACTCAGTGATTTGGGGTTTTAGTATCATTGATTTATATATCATCCCCTCATAATCATTTTATTTATTACTACAGTGTTTCATGCTTGTGCTAGGTTTTGGGGTAACATGAGTAAGACAAAGTCTCCACCTTCAAAGTGCTCACAGACAAACACACAATGAGCAGTTGTAACAGTTGATAAGTGCTGAGGGCAAGGAAGGCACAGGTACCATGAGAACACAGAGGGAGCACCCTGAACCGGGCCTGTGGGCAGTCCTGGAGGGCTTCCTGGAGGAGGCTAACTCCTGCGCTTTAAAGTGGATATTAAATAGACATTGGAGAAGTGAGAATGAATTCGATAACCTAGAGGATGCAATATATATAAAAATATAACAGCCTAGAGACGAAGGAAAGTATGAAACATTGGGGATTAAGTAATTCAATCTGGCTGGAGTGTAATGTAGAAAAAAGCAAGAGTTACAATTCAAGGTCAGAGGTGGAAGCAGAGATAAGGTCTTCTTGAAGAGCCATGAATTCCAGCTAAGGATTTTGGACTCAGCTGAGGATTTGGGATCTTGGGACAATAGGGCCATTAAGGAATTTTAATGGAAGGAACCATGTGGTGGGATTTGCCATTTAGAGAGATCCTTCTGATTGTGGTGTGAGAGCAGATCATTAGGGTGAAACCAGGGGCAAGAGACCAGGTGAGAGACAGCGGCCTGAACCCCAGTGAGAGTAGTAGGAACAGACAGAATTGGACAAATCCAGAAGTCAAAGAAGAAAAAAATGACAACATGCACATGGAAGTTGGTACTCAGGAGACATGAGGTCCAAAGCCAGCAGGCAAATGAAAGCAAAGACAACGCAGAAAATGTAGACAATTCTTTCCATTCCTCAGCTGCGAATTAATGAGCAGAGAGAGCTAGACTGACAGGCCGGAGGCGGGGTGGGGTGGACACGGAGAGAAGGGAGGTGAGGCTGCGAGGAGAACACTGAAGGTGGAGATGGGAGAAAGGAGACTTTCATAACTGAACCGGAAAGTTCAGAACTACCATTTGGGATTTGTGGTCAGAAAGAGCTTCAAAATAGCGCCTCTTCACAAAGAATTGGGGGCGAACTGCACATTCAGGAACAATCTTTGGGGTCCACAGCAGTGGAGTCCCAGGGATGGGTGGTCTGGGAGAATGCCCACTCCGGTTCCAGGGGGGCTGTGAAAGATCCCCTGAATACTCCTGATTCTCTGCCCCACCACTGGCTAATGTGGGCTGAAATGCCACTGGTGGACTGGGACAAACCCCCGGGAGGCAGTGTCCACATCTCCGTAGGGTTCCTACGATTCTTGGGGGGGTCGACAGGAAGAGAACCCCAGATCGTAGCAAATTGGAAGAAACTGGGAAAATAAAACTCCGAAGTCAAACTTCCCAGTGTCCAGTCCACATCTCCTTTTTCCCAGGCTGGACTCAATAAGCCAAGAAGCATGGACAACCTGGAGGGAGTGAGGGCCAGGCATGCGAGGGTCAGTGAGCGTCTCACATCTGATCTCCAAACCCAGGGGAGACTGCATTGCCTAGAACTTATTCCTCTTCTCCATACATATGTTCACTCTTCCCTTCGGCCCCTTCCTCCCCCTCCATGAGGGTGCCCACACAGCCTATAGAGCCGAGCTCAGCTTCCCCTCTGGACAATCTTCCCCGTCCCCTCCGGGCACAGTCGGTCTCCCCACATGGCCTCAGCCTCTCCCACGGGCTTCTAGGCCTGTCTCCCCTTTCAGACCTCTGAGTGCCTCTGAGAGCCACAAAGTGAACAAACTAATCAATGAATGACTACCAAATGCACACCCATATTCACACACACACGTAATTATCAGTTTTCTTTATATAAGACTGTTGTAGGGACCCCCTGAGGTAAGTAGGGCTTATGCTATTCGCATGTCTTTGAGTGTGAAAACACAATTGTGGGTGGGACCCACACAAACCAATTCCTGAGCCTGCCACAGCTTGTCTGCGGGATTCCACACTGGGCTCCCTGCGGACTTAAGCGAGCCACGGCTCCTGGTGAGCTGCAAGCCACGTGAAGGGTCCCTGTCCTGCCTAAGTGGTCTCTCGCTTTGTTGTCCCCATCCCCAGGGAAGGCTGCCAGTGCGCTGGATGGCGATCGAGTCGCTAAATTACAGCGTCTACACAACCAACAGTGACGTGTGAGTAAGCCTCTTATTACTGAGGGTTTTTTTTTCCCAGAAAAATATACATTTGACAGAAGTCTTAAAGAGAAGCAAGAATATCATCGTCCTCTGCAGAAGAAAGCTAATCCATAAGCCCAAGGAGGAAATTCATAGGCTCCGTGAGCCCAGAGTGGACAGATTTCCAGGTGTAGCATCAGTGGCGGCAAGCTTTGGCTTTCCTTCCGCATGTCGAGGAGAAGGGCTGAATTCTTCATCCTCAGAGGAGCGAGGGGCGCTCCTGCCTTCCCGTGGCTCCACCTCCCAGACTGACCTGGGTACACAGGACCCAGATGAGGAGGGAGTCAGAAAAGCTGCTGAGGGTCGGAGGCGGCAGCGACAGAAGGAAGGCCACACAGGGAGACCTCTCTGCTTGCCACCTGCAGTGACAAGTCTCAGGCTGGCCAGGGAAGGAAGGGTTGGGACCGAAACTTAGGCCATCTTGCCCACACCACCTATTTTCAGGGGGAAAAACTGAGTCCAGGGGGTTGAGGTGACTTGTCCAGGGGGTTTTGCTTATGCCTGGGGGGGGGGCGGCGGGCAGGGCTGGCACTTACTGTGTCCTCACTGTGTACGAGGTGCCTTTAATATGTTATCTCACGTCATCTCTGTGTAACTCTGAGGCAGAAATTGCTGTCCCCACATTCAGAAGAACATACTAAGAGGCCTCAAGACATTCGGTAACTCGTCCCAGGTCGCACGAGTATTAGGTGGCAGAGATGGGATTGAACTCAGATCTCTCCAGCTTAGAATCTCGCCTGCTTTCCACAGAGCACCTCGCATGCTCTGCCTCCCGTGAGTGGGGGCTCTCGCAGAGCTGACATGGGTCCCCTGTTACCATCCTTCCATTGGCCCAGGAGGAGATAACACACGCAGTGTGCAAGGCCCTATCCTAGCGAGCAGATAGTAACATTTCCTTTTCTGACAAGGAGTCAGCTATGTGGCTTTGGGGGAGAACACTGACGGGTCCCCCTGTTTGCTTATGATTGGTTTCCCTGTTGTCCCGTCTGCAGATGGTCCTACGGAGTGTTACTCTGGGAGATCGTCAGCTTAGGTGAGTGTCCGTGTTTATCTACCAGGCGAGACTCGGCATCGCCTGTGCTCCCCTCTGTGTAATGCCACGGGTACCATGTGTTTGTGGGGCCACCAGCTGTGACTTGGAAACGGAACCATCTGGGCTTCCATGTATAAATATCTTTATTCCCATGTTTCTTCTTCTATAAGCCCTGTATCTAATGTCATATTTAACACTAATAACCTGGTGGCCGTGAACTTTGTTGTAGGTTAATTGTCTCTGCTGTGCAGAGTTGGCACTGAGCTAGCACAAGTTTACTTTTCCCACTTGAAGATGGTACATTATGCAGCCATGAAAAGTCTCATTTTTGAAGGCCATTTAATAGTATGTGAAAATATACGAACCAGAAAACAGAAACATTTCCTATACACTATGATCCCAGTTTATGAATATTACACATTAAAAAACTGGAAGGACTACACAGAAAGGTAATAAAAGCTACTGTGGGTTTTTTTTTCTTCATGCTTTTTTTTTTTTTTTTTGTATTTTCCAAGTTTTCTACAATAACATGGGTTGCTTTTATAATTAAAACTGGGCAGGAACTCTTACAGATAAAATAGGAATTGCATAACATAACCATAGACTTCTCATTAGGAAAAAGATAGATTTCATTGGTCCAGTAGATGTGCTGTGTGGACAAACTTAGGGAGGAGGACGAGCACTTTGGCTAAGAAACCTGTGGTGGACGGTGGATCCTTCCACAGACGGAAGGGCCACACTGTGGTGCAGGCTGTGGCCTGAGTCCAGCTTTGATGGGCAGTGGGCTTGCTCAGAGAGGAAAGACCACTGGGGGCTCGCCTGCCCTTGGCACACCCTGTCTTTCTCCCTGTCCTTGACTTTAGAGCCCCTGGGCGAGACACACTGCCTTCCACCTGGGGGGCTTAGGGCAGCACCATTTCCTGTCTTCCAGGGGGCACCCCCTACTGCGGGATGACGTGTGCAGAACTCTACGAGAAGCTGCCCCAGGGCTACAGACTGGAGAAGCCCCTCAACTGTGATGACGAGGTGTAAGTCAGGCCTCGCCCTGGGGCTGTCTTATCTTAATTTTTATCTCCTGTGCGTTTCTTGGTCAGACTGACTCTAATGAAGGAGTTATCTGATACGGACACATATACCCATACTTGTATGTGAGCTCGCGCACACACACACACACACACACACACAATGCCAAATAGCCAGGAAAAAAAGCTGGAAAAAAAATAGCCAGAGGAAAGTTCTTTAAACCAAGTCTGTCATGCAATGGGCAGTGAATAACAGCTTTGCAGGCATAGAAATCCAGGAGGAATTTAAGGGGATGATTCTCGGGAAGGGTGAAATCAGGAAGTGCAACAAATGCAGAGACGATCTGAACTAAGCTGATGAAATTATTCATGAAGAAGTAAATGTATGAAACCGCAAGACTAACCTTGAGGATGGAGGGGTTACATTAAGGAAGATGGACTTTTCTTCATCAATCCCGCCTCTGCGAGGATTATTTTCTACGAGTAAGAATTGTTCCAAGGAGAAGAAGGATTCACTTCAGTGATACTGCCATTCCCAGAGCTGGCTGAGGGAGAAGCTGCCTAACTGGCACGATTTGGAGAATGGAAGAGTCTACACTGAGCAAATAACATATTGCCCGGACTGAGCCACTTCCGAGAGTGAGAGAGGATGCTATTAATTACGTAACTGGTGCAGGACACTGAAAGCTAGAGCATCCTGGGTCCCACGCCCAGACATTCTGATTCTGTAGGTCTAGTGTAGGTCCCAGGGATCCAGGTTTTAACAATGCAAGTAGTTCCAGCCACATTTGGGAAAGTACTGCCTTAGACCAGTGCTCCCCAAACTATGTTCACGGAACATGCAAGATATACACACGATACAAGGGAAAAGGAGTTCTGTGGTCAATCACGTTTGAGAAGCTTCATGTGAAATCTGGTTAAAAAGGTTTTTTGTTTGTTTTTAATGGCAGGATTTCTCAACATTTCACTATGCTGCTCCCTAAGAAGGAGATGCAATAGGTGGCATTTTGCAAATTTATTTGAGCATGGACTCATTTTTTTTTTTTAATGAAACGCGAACATTTTGAGAGACGTAGTATCAAATGCTGCCCTAGAAACATACCTCAGTTCCTGCCAGACCATCAGAATAGCTCAGACCAAGATCCTGCAGGAGTCGTACCCAGGGTAGGCACCAGATCCGCCAGGAGAAGAATGTGGGCTTGGATATGGAGGTGGGAGGCCTCACAGAAATTCCTAGATCTTCGTTTTGTCTTCTGCTGGCCAGGCGCAGTGACCATATGTTGCATCCCCATCCGCCACCCCACCCCACCCTGAATCATAGGTGTTATCTCTTTAACTCTTTGTTTTCAAAGGTATGATCTGATGAGGCAGTGCTGGCGGGAGAAGCCTTACGAGAGGCCTTCATTTGCCCAGATATTGGTGTCCTTAAATAGGATGTTAGAAGAGCGAAAGGTGAGTGTAGATTTCAAAGTGGGGGGCTCTTTCTGTGGAATTCCTCTTGTGCCCAGTGTGGTTAATAAAAAGTTGATAAAATTCAACAAGTTCTTCTGGGCGTAGTGTTAGGTATTACAGGGAGATGAAAGATGCGGCCTCCAACTTTGAGGAAGTTACAGTTTTGGAGGAGGTAAGATTGCTATACAAGATATAGTCATACATGGTAGAACAATATATGGAATTAGCCTATTGGAGCCAGAAGGAATCTTATCAGTCATATAGCCTGACCCTTTATGGATGAAGAAACAGAGATGGAAAGTGACTGGCCCAAGGACACACAGCCAGTAGACAACAGGTTACTATGGGGAGGGTCAGGAATTCTATAAAAATTGCTAGAAGGAAGTTGGCTCTACCTATCTGGGGTTAAAAGACAAATATGGGCTATGGAAATAGATTTCAGAAGTCATCAAAACCCAAGTGGTAATTAAAACAGAGATGTGGACGAGATCACACAGAGAGATATGAAGACGAGAGGTGGACAGGGAAAGGAGCCTTAGAGAATGGGACCATTTCAGGAGACACCATGGGAGACAATGAGAAAGAGAAGTTCAGAGACTGAGGAAAGCGAGAGAACGAAATCTTACTTGCAGAAGTCAGGGGATGCATTTTAGGAAGAAAGTCGTCAGATACAATAGAGGGCTTGAGGACAGACAAACGTCCCGAATTATCTAGCGTTTGCCGTGTAGAAGCTAAGGAAGCAAGGTTTTACCGTGACTGCCCTGAGGGGGGCAGCACTAAGGCAGCCTGTGTCTGATCCACTCTTGCCTTCCTAGACCTACGTGAACACCACGCTGTATGAGAAGTTCACCTACGCAGGAATCGACTGCTCTGCTGAGGAAGCAGCCTAGGCAGACCATCGTCATCGCGATATTCCGCGCCCCTTCCCTGGCATGACAGACCCTGGATACCTTGATGCCAAGGAAGCAAGCAAGCAAGCCCTTGCCAAGAGAGGTGACATAGTATATAGAAGTGTATATATATTGCTGTGTGTCTGGACTTCCACCACAAAAACCCCCGTGCGTGAACCTATAGTACACTCTAACTCCAATAGGACTGTATATACTGTTTTGAGTAAGAATGTGCTGAAATCAGAATGCCTGTTTGTGGTTTCATATGCAATAATATATTTTTCTAAAAGTGTGGACTTTACAGGAAGGTGTGAGAGTACAATTACTGTAATGCATGACTCATTATTGTCCTAGATATTTTTGATATTTACCTTTATATTGAGTGCTATAAAATGGGTTGCTGTGTAGCACTAAAATATTGTGAATAAACCTAACACTGACCCTGATAGGACAGATGAGAAAGGTGGGGGAAATGTATGCGTTCTAACAGGACACAGGTTAACGCTGAAGAGACTGAAAAACCCAAGCGAGGTAAAAGAGATTCTTCTACCTATAAATGTTCTCCCTCACCTGCTGAAGCCATCCCGCTTGCATTTGGTTCTTTGACAACTTTGTCATGTGGTTCCAGAGCCCACAAGTCAACGCAGAATGACTAACATTTAAAAACAGACTGACATCTCAGTCCTTAGAAGCCCAAGAGCCTTTGGAGAAGTATAAATAAGTTTAATAGATAAATTAATGGGATTTAGTTTTAATTTCTCTGGTAACAATGATTTGTGTATTTTAAGAAATTAGTAAGCCTGGAATTACATTTGGGAGACATGTGACATTTATCAAATTAACATTCTTACATGTATTGCACATTGTAAAAAGTTTTAGTTTTGATCGAGTGTGAGCTTCCCATTTATACTGTAGGCACATGTTGCACTGAAATCATATAGTGAGTGAATAAATGTCTTGCCTACCCACTTTCCGTCCAGGAATCTCACAGGTATTGCCAAATGTCTTTAACACACTCTATGGAAAAACACCTTAAATTATCATCCTCTAACTTGTCAGTAATACGCAGGTAGAGCAGCTGGTGGGTATACGCCACCAGACATGGTAATCAAGCTCACAAGGCTGGAAACATCTTCCAGAAGTGTTCTCCTGTCTAGTCCATTTTCTTGCACCAGGGCGGCACAGCTCGGTGGTGTGCCAATGTGAACTGAGGGCTTAGAATTGGGATCCCTTTTAACTGTGTTACAATGTTAAATAGTTCAACATACCGCATAAAGTTTCATATCCCTGCCATATAACCAAACTGATGTGCTCAGAAACAATGACCATGAAACTGAATTTATCCCGTGCGTTCTTTATTCACAACCGCATATTCAAGCAGAGACAGAGCGGAAGCAGGGCTGCTGGTGGACCATTTATGTAACCGACTAAGTGGAAACTCAATGAAGAGCCATTGAAAATAGGTCCAAATATATATATGAGTTACTTTTGCTTGTTACTCAGATGTTGTGACGATACTCCTGACAACTCCTATTTGCACATAGATGGAACTGAACGAGAGCAAGGATGATCTAAAGATGTAGATAATGTTTCCAAATTTTGGCTATGGCTTTGGAATGCGTGGTAAGTTTTTTCTATAATAGTTTGGCCTTCTTGAGTATACCTTATTTAAAATCACATGTTCTCACATCAAATACGTAACAAGAGAGATGACTAAGAAGTACTTGGGGTAGGAAGAAAAAGGTATTCAGTGATCATTAAGATTTATTTGTAAATTCACAATTCAAGGCAGCCAACGTGCGGTATGTTTATTGAGAGCATACTGTCACAAGGCAACTAATTCACTCCTGGCACAAAGGCCACACGATTGATTCCTCTGTGACTTATCTGTTCCACTGGGAAAGAGTTCTGTAGCGTGTCAGCAGCATTAAGTTGAAAAGTCATGGACTTTCACTCAAAGGCAAGACTCAAATTGAATCAAGCCATGTAGTTTCCACATTACCAAGGAGCAATTAAGATAGAAAGAACCAACCCCTGAAAGGATTAGTCAATTCAACTACTGGGAATACAGATTAGAATTTAGCGTGTTTAGAAGATCCATAGGACACTGCCTTTAAAAAAAATATCGGTGGGGGCTGGGCCCATGGTGTAGTGGTTAAGTTCAGTGCTCTCTGCTTCGGCAGCCTGGATTCGCGGGTTCGGATCCCAAGAGTGGACCTACCCCACTCATCAGCCATGCTATGGCAGTGACCACATACAAAATAGAGGAAGACTGGTACAGATGTTAGCTGAAGGTTAATCCTCCTCAAGAAAAAAAAGAGGAAGATTGGGGCTGGCCCTGTGAAGTAGTGGTTAAGTTTGCACGCTCTGCTTCAGCAGCCTGGGGTTTGCAGGTTCAGATCCCAGGTGCAGACCTATGCACCACTTATCAAGTCAGGCTGTGGCAGGCATCCTACATATAAAAAATAGAGGAAGACAGGCACAGATGTTAGCTCAGGGCTAATCTTCCTCAGCAAAAAAAAAAAAAAAAAAAAAAAGGTGAGTTGTTGATATAAATTAAAATCAAGTAACAGTACATCAGTTAGAATAAACACACATTACACAATAGCCAAATGACCAAAACCTTTATGTTAACAGAGTGCATTGAACATTTTACATTTACTTCCATATATTTTGTGAAGAAAACTTCTATTTATATATAGGAGATCTAAAGAAAACTGTTACAATTTTGTTAGGTAAAAATGTTTTTAACTCCAAGCAGTATGATGGTTTTAGGGATTCAGAGAAAGAAATAGAAGTAACCTGAGAAATGACCTTTGTGAAGGTCATGGACCCATTACTTCAACTTTAACCATCTTGCACTGTTTTCACACACTCCCCACGAAGATGAGTGGAAAAGTCCACCGAACTTATTCCTCCCCCCACCCCCAGTCACAACTTCAGAAATTGCTGTGGAAATTTAACCTTTAAAATGTAATAAAATAAACCTCAACAGTGTTTTTTCTCTTCCTCTTCTCTTTGAAAGTGTCAAGAAACCTCAGACCTTTATAGACCAAACTCCACGGCCAGCACCGGAGGCCAGAGGAGTCCCTGAGGCCACAGTGCAGAGGTTTAAGATATTCTTGGGCAAAGTGATTACTTCTTCCCTTTCAGGTCTTCCTTGACCTTCCGGAGGACCAGTTCCATGCAGGCGGTTGCATTTTCACTGGAATCGTGACCTCCAAATAGTCCAGAATATAAAACAATGCATTAGACACACGGAGACTGTATCTGGGATGTTACCCTGGGATGTTCGCAAGACGAGGCCTTGAGTTTATGTTGATAACACAATTGACACTGGCTACTTACCAAAATATGATTATTGAACACCTATGACAACCGCTAATGGCTGCTTTATAAATGTTTACATAAATCTAGATTAACAAACATCTCCCATTTTCTGTGTAGCCTGTCCTCAGTCCCATTGTCACTATCTTGCTGTGAGTGGATAGCACATCAGTATCTTTTCCACGGATCTCTTTTCCAGGGACATATAACAACAAACTTCCAGGTATCACTAAAGGACACAGACAGGCAAGAAGCCAGAAATAGGGGATGCCAGAAAAAGTACTCCTCTCTAAGCAAATAAATGACCTTAGGTACAAAATTACATGGTTTTAAAAAGTAGATGAAATTTACCCAAAATATAAAGCCTACAGTTCTGGTGAGAATAATAAATAATGTCTGAGATTAAGTGAATAAAGTCATATGGTCAACACTTCTAAAATGGTATCCTACTTTTCTTTATCTGTGTTATTCTGAAGAAACGATGGTATGATATAATTTTTGGAAGATTCTGTTTTATATAGTCTATTTTTTTGTTAGGTGAAATATTTTTGCGGCCATAATTCAAGATTATTTTCAATAGAACACATTACAAATTTCATAATAGAATTTTGCGGGAATTCTTTGAGATATGGATATTTTTTAACGAAGCAGATAATGTAAATTATAGACCCTCTGCAAGATGGTATTAGTGTCTAATAGACACAGAATGAAAGAATAAAGACCATGGGGTAAAATCTGAATTGTGTGCAATTAATGACATGATACAGGACCATCCCATATCGTAAGTATCTTTAGAAACATATAGCATTATAATTTTAACATGCTCAAAATTAACTTTCTCTTCTGTCTTGTGCAGAACAGGGGCCCCTATGGCTATGCACAAATGTATGGAGTAACGAACCTCTACTCCAAACCAGACGCTGGTAACTTGTGCACATGGCAATGCTACTAACAGGGTAGTTGCTGGCTGTACTTGATTCACTTGTTTAATGTTGGGTATTTTTCATCAGAAAAACCAAAAAGAAACAAAAGGTTCTGAGAATGAGATATGTTAATGCGGTATAAAGCAAGTGCATGCATAATAAATCTATTAAATTTGAGCTATGCGTCTCCTAACACAACACACACACACACACTCTCTTCACTCTGCATGAGATAACCTTGACCCAATCAATTTTAGAATCTCCTTTGGTTTAAGGAAAAGCACCTATGAAAAGCGGTATTCAGCAAAATTTGGAATGGAGTTAGATCTCCCGCCAACAAAAGTGTTACACATGAATCCAAAGGCTAGGCAACCTGCTGAACGATTGTCTGGGCACCATTCTCAGTGTCAGAGCTGTTTTGATGCCTGTGGAACAGCCCAGACTATCCCAGGTAGTGGGCATGTAATGCTTTTTACACAAGCAGGTGCTTTAGGGTTCTTCATCCTAGGAGAAAACCCACAGAGGGAACCTACCCTAAGCATTTCAGACAGCAGACCTTAACCATGGAGCTCTCGGTTCGTTCAGTCAAGTCAGACTTAGGATCCTGATATTAATCACGAGCAAGCGGCTCTTACCATCCTCCTGAATGATTCTCTGCAGGTAGTCAGCCACTAGACTCTTAAGGGATCTCTTGTGAGGCAAGCCCAGCCGATGAGGAAACAGAACTGTGGTGTCCACGACTGACGTATGAATTAACTGTCAAATGAAAGAGAGAAACCTATCAGAAATTCTTGCAAAGCGTAAGGATACTGAGAGCAGCAACCATAACTGTAGCTGCAGTAACTACGCGACAACAGCAAGTAACAGGGCAGTCGCGATCAATCAGTAACTGAGCACTTTACCTGGGTTATCCCACTACAACTTGCAGAGTGACCTAATGAGGAAGGTATCTTATTGTCCCTTTCTACAGCCAAGGAAACTGAGGCTTTGAGAGTTTAAGAAAGTTGCCTAAGCTGAGTTAGTAGACTAAAACGGAAAGTAAATCTATGCAGTCTGACTTCCGGATCCACCTTCCTACCGTGAGACACCACCAAGGGGCAGCAGGGTTGCAGGGAGGTTCCAACAGACTTGAGCCAGGCAACTCCCACTGGTGGCTCAGCTGATGGGGGCAAAGCTCTCACGTTTCGGTCCTACCACGTTTCAGTGGTTTAGTTGTCTATCTCCGGGAAGTTGCACAGGCAAGGGCGCAGTCCCAAAGTCCACATCTCCTGTGCTTACACAGGGAAGAAGGTGACTACATGTTGACTGCAGTCTGATAAAGCGGGAAATATGTACAATAGATGGGGGGAGAGGGGTCAGATAACCCAGAGCCTAGAAAGTCAGGTGTCAGCTGGAGTCCTCATTAGGAGAGCTGCATTTTGAAAAAGCATTAAAGATTAGCCTCAGGACAAGAGTAATTTAAACACTGATGGAGAACTGAGGAACTTGAAATTTAATGTTTAGCACCTACTCTGCATATCCATAAACACTTTAAATTGTCATTTAATGTGTCAACCTCCACCTAGCCACCAGTTCCTGGCTGCAGGGTATTGAGTAAATAAAAGAAGGCAGTAATGGAAATAGAGAAAAATAGGAAAATCCATGAGTTATCGGGCCGAAGAAACAAACTAATGGCAAGGAATGGAGAAATGCAATGGTTTGAAATTTCCTGGTGTGAGAGGCAAAACAGAATGGTTCCTGGAAAATGAGAGGAAAGTGAGGATGACAGGTTCAGTTTGAGACGTAATGTCTCTGAGGTGACAGAAGTACATCCCTGAGACCCTTTCTTACAGAAAGCTTATGTCCTCAGCCCTCTTTTCCCATAGTTTGGTAGGATCTGGATGGAAGCACATTCCAGTCTTATCTGTCACCTGCAGAGACAACACTGCTATTTGAAACAGCTATCTATACTTTGGATACCAGCTCTACAGAAAAAAAGGCTGGCCGTCACCTATGAAAATAAATGGCCTGACCTGTATTCTTGCACTGAAGTAGAACCAGCCCTTCTCTGCATGAAGGTAAGTCCTAGGGGTGGCCGAAACAATACTCAGTAAAGGTCGCCAAAGTTTTAGAGCTGTGCTGTGCAACATGGTAGGCACGAGCCACCTATGGCTATTTAAGAAAAATTAAAAATCTTAGTCACTTAAGACATATTTCACGTGCTCGACAGCCCCATGTGGATAGTGTCTACCATAGTGGATAGTGAAAATATAGAATAGAAAGTCCTAACCCATAGCACTGTTCTAGAACAGAAAGGGCCACCAAATTCTTTCTTAAAGAGCCAGACTGTGAATACTGTAGGCTTGCAGGGCACACAGTCTGTGTCACAACCAATCAACAAGGCCATCGTAGTGTGAAAGCAGCTACAGAAAATACATAAATGAATGGATGCGGTGGCTTTGTTCCAATGAAAATATTTGTAAAAACAGGTGGCTGGCATGGGCCATAGTGTGCTGACTCCTGTTCTAAAACACAGAGCAAGAAATAGACAATTTTAATCTGGAGTATATTAAGGGGAAGATTTTTAAGTCTATCAGGCCAAGAAAATGAACATGACATTTGATTTTGAGCCTGCCTATAAAGCGCTACCCAATTTAATGTGAAAAAGTATCTCCAAGTATGTGAATAAAATAATCTATTAACTAAACTTAGTCTTACTCATTTGAATATTAAAAGTTTGTCTAAACAGTGATTTTGGTTTTATCCTAATTGCTGATGGACTGCATCAGCAGAAGGATCAGATCCTTCTAATCTGGATGAGCCAAATGGTTTTAGAGATCTTCTCCTGCTTCTGGTGTGTGACAACTGGACATGTCATCAGCACAGACAACAATTCTTGTCTTCTTGGTTAATAGGGCAAATTAAGCATCAATGATAACACAATGATAATGACTACCAATACAACACATATAGTTTTGCAAAAACAGGAGCCAATAATTCTTTACCTTAAGAGCATACAGACTGTGTTCAAAGCTATGTCCAATTAGTACAGGGTCGGCACTGAACAGGTTCAACAAGACGGCTTGCACATCACAGATTGATGTTTTAGTGTTCCTCAAGGCACCTTCCCCCACTCCAGAAAACCTACCCCAATAAGACACATAACGCGTATAAGTAAAGAATGTAACTCAGTGGATGTCATCAGTTAGAAACCATGACTGACCAAACATGACAAACATTTGCTGAAGAAAACAAAGATCTTACTTGTATGACTTACTTGTATGACATCAACTACCCCATTACTACAACTTACCCCATTATTATCATGGTAACCGAGTAAAACATAGTTTGGATCAATAATGTGAGGCTGAGGGGGAGACATTACTACAAGTTCATAGAGTTCCTTTTGAACTCTGATCTCTGTATAATCTGAGTTTTGTCAAGTACAGTTAAGTTGCCTGTCTCCCATTAAGGAAGCCTGAAGATGGCCTGTGGGCAGCATGCAGAGCAGATGGAGCCCCAGGCGATGACCTAAGTTTGACCTGTGTGATGACTCTGCCGTTTAATATACTTGATTTTTCAGCAAGTTATTTAACCTTCTGGTTTCTATCTTCTCATCTGTAAAGTAGGGTTAATTAGGAATCTTAATGTTTTATGAGAACCCAATGAAAATACATGCAAGAAACTGACTATTCCAGTGGCTTTCCTGGAGCACTACTAAATAAGTGTTCAGAAACATGACTCTTGCAGTGTTTCACTGCAATTTACGAGAAAAGCAAGAGATCAAAATAATGCAAAGATATTTTCAACTTAAACTACATGTTGATATTATTGTCTCCTGTAAGGAGCAAAAGATACCCGATTGCATCATCTGGCTTAGTTAGGGCATATGATACATAGTTAATCACATATTTGGATTAAGAGGAAATTATCATGGATGGAGTACTTGGGTTTATTTTCAACTTTTTAAAAATGCAACATGAGGCCTGCCAAGTGGCACAGTGGTTAAGTTCACAGGCTCTGCTTTGGGGGCCCAGGGTTTGTGAGTTCAGATCCTGGGTGCAGACCTAGCACCACTCATAGAGCCACGCTGTGGCAGCATCCCACATAAAGTAGAGGAAGATTGGCACAAATGTTAGCTCAGAGCCAGTCTTCCTCACACACACACACACACAAAGCACAATGCATTGAAGCCATTTTTTTTTTTTTAAGGTTCAAATGTTCTTTTATTTATAATGCAAGCCCTTCGGTTATCATTTTGCCACTATGAACTATCAATAATTACCAAAGTATTTCCTGACTTGTTCCAAAAAGGAGTTAGGGAAGATGCAATTAAACCAGTAAGAGTAAAATAACTTTAAATATAGTATTGTTATATTTGTTAGTTGTACCTCAATAAAGCTGAAACAAAAAGTACAATAGATGAGGCTGTTAGGATATAGCCAAAATGAGTAGGAAAAAAAATCAAATGAGGTCAGGAGAGAGATTAGTACATAAAATACATTTTCTGAGAACTGCAGCCTTTACTGTTTTCATGACTACAACAATTTTTCTGAACTGTGAGGGAATTTAAGTTAAAAGAATGTTGTTAACAGAATTCTCTATAATTATTCTCAATATTTATCATCAAAACAACTTTTAATTTACATGGCCACCTTGCTTTATTGTGTTCTAAAATTACAGACATAGACATATTATATAAAATGTATTATATACACCATATATAATGTGTGTATATGATACATATGGTATATGTGTGTACAAGTCATGTTTATATATATATATATAAAAACAAGTCATATTTTAAGTGCCATTGGAGAGTTTGTCATTTAAAGAAAATTGAGCAATAAATATAGTCACACCAGTAATAAACACTTCTAAATTTTCACTCCAGAATAAGATCAGTGCCTTCGATTTTACATTAAAATAAACATATAAACATATCATGTCATATGGCTCAAACGCCTTTAGGAAACAAATTTAAATTGATCAGTGATATCACTGGTGTTTCATAGGAGGTTTTTAAAAATTAAACCCATATCTATATCATACCATCTCACGTTAGCACAGAGTTTGGATCAGAAATATGTCATACCTTAATAATAATGATTAATAAAACAGAATGTGCACTGAAGCAGTATTCTGCATGCCACATCAAAGCTATGTATACTCGGGGACATGTCTACAAGATCACAGAAATTCTTACCTAAGGAAATAATAATATGGCATTTTTCAGAAGGAACCGATTAATGATTGAACTAATGAATGAATAAAATAATGTATTCAATATTTTTGCCCGTCTCTCTGGCCTCCCACTTACCACTTCAACACCATGAGGCCTGAGGCCTCGTCCCCTATTTAGGGTTGTAACCCAAGGCCTAAGATACTATCTGCGTAATTTCAGAAGGGACTCAATAAAATATGTTTTTGAATAAATTAAAGGAAAATAGTGTAACCTATGCTGAAAGCAGACTCCAATAAAAGTACCCCAGCTAACACTTCACATAAACTATAAGTTGAATGTTCTACAGTCTCAAAAATAAACGCCTTTATATACGGCATACCTAGTGTTATAGTCAATGACTTCTTCATCTGGTTTCACGAATGTATCACAGACCACCTGGAGGCTGGGGTCAACCACTGTCACTCGAGTAAGTTCCAAACCTTTGGCTGTATAGCACTACAAAGGGGGAAATACTAAATTTGTATATCATATTGAGTAAATATATTCTCTTTTAACATCTGGGATATCTTAAAGGGATATTCTTAACTAGAGTGTACAATTTAATCCTATCATTCGGTTTGCTAACAAAAGCCAGTCTGTGGATATGACAGCCTTGTAAAGGATGTTCCAAGCTTTATTTCTTCCTTAATGTTTGTAATATTTCTGCTAGTAGAATAATTTCATTTTCTTGGCTTAGCTTTACAATTATTTTTATTAGACATCAGTGCTATTCAACAGAACCCTCTGTGATGCTGACATGTTCTCTTTCTGTGCTGTCCAATGTGGTAGCTACTAGCCACGTGTGGCTATTGTGTAATTGAAATATGGCTAGTGTGACTGAGGAACTGAATTTTTTTTTTTTGAGGAAGATTAGCCCTGAGCTAACATCTGCCACCAATCCTCCTCTTTTTGCTGAAGAAGATTGGCCCTGAGCTAACATCCATGCCCATCTTCCTCTACTTTGTATGCAGGATGCCTGCCACAGCATGGCTTGGTAAGCAGGTAAGTGCGTGTGTCCGCACCCAGGATCCGAACCAATGAACCCTGGGCCGCTGAAGCAGAACGAGTGAACTTAACTGCTGCGCCACCAGACTGGCCCCCAGGAACTGAATTTTTAATGTTAATTTACTTAAATTTAAATAGCCACATGTGGCTAGCAGCTACCACATTACACAATGAAGTTATAGAACTCGTTGAGTGAAAAAAGGAAAACCCCTACATAGCTATGTGAACCTGGCCTGGCAGAGGACAACATGGCAAGGATGCTTGATATCTAAGCCAGAAGCAGCCTACATTGTGTCCAGTTAAAGATCTAATCTTGAAAACTGAACACTGCCCTTCTGTATTTATTATAATTAAACAAACACTACAAATCTGCTTTCCAAATATACTACAGGGAATAAAATTTTAATTTTGTATGTCTTGTTAAAGACAACTGTTGGCAGGATGTTTGACACGTACAAAGCGCTTTCCCATATGTTAGTGGATCTGATTCTCACGGTCACTGTGGAATTACGATTAACCCCGTAATTTACACATTAGAGCCAGGAGACTTGCCCAGGAGTCACAGCTGGTAAGTGGTGGAGCTTCCAAGGTCCCATGATTCCGAGTTCTGTTTTTTCTCTCCTTTTTAGTACTGATTCTCATACAAAGAAAGATAAATCTCTACCAATATTTTACTATCTCTATAAACAACAGTTTTTAAAATTTTAGCAAAGCTTTTATACTGATTTGGGAGATAATATAGTATTCATAACATTTTCCAGCATATAATATCAGCAATTTGGTGAGTAGAACCACCACAGGTTATATATAAAGAAAAATTAATAAATAAAAAGAGGGTCATGGACCAGCTCCTGGCTCCATCACTTACGAAGAACAGAATTCTGCGCACTCACCTGTTTTCAGCTTCAACTGCTTCCTCTGAAAATACGTGAACAACGTCACACAGCTAGGTGGGACTGAGAGAGAAGTCTAGAAAAGTGCGGTGTACAACACAGAGCATTTCACCGTCATTCGCTTGTAAATACTGCAATAAGATCAGATTAAGACTGACGTACCACCTCACAATTCACAGCAAAAACACCGTGAGTGCCAGCACGGGGTGGGAACTTGACAGAAGTCTTCACAAAGCCCTCTAGGTTTTCTCTGTGGTTATGGACGTGAAGCTGAAATAAACATTGCCAAATGAACTACGGTACGTTTTTGCAAGAGCAATTAAGCTCATAAAAATGTCATCAACTGAAAATTAGCGAATTAATTCTTTCAAATGCTTATCGATCCCCAAGGTCTGTGCCGGCAGCAACTCTGGTTCTGAAAGCTGCAGCCCTCTGGGTGACAAGCCCTGCCTTGGCAACCTGACACCCAGGGGATCCAAGGACATCTTCACAACAGCTGTACCGAGATTTAAGCCACCGCGGACTGCAAACCAACCGAAAAATAAAAATAAAAACAAGCAGGTTTACAAGGCAGGGAGGCTAACTCCCAAAGCATGTGTCTTATCCTACCTTCAAAGAGCTTTAAGGACTCCACTGTGCAAGTGACCTGCTGTTACTTAGATATCACACAACGAACAGGAAAATGGACCCTGGAGGCAGAGTCCTTAGGGGTTGCATTTTGAAGGTGAATTACAATTACCCCACGTCCTGTACACCTTTCATCTCCTTCGTCCTCTCTTTCCTCCATCATTTGCCATGGTCCCTCAGCTCCCCTCTGGTGTCACTTCTTTATCCTGTTTTGACTGCACTTCAACCATCCTCTCAACATCATCTACTCCCTACCCTTTTCTCTCTGCTAGAGCCTTCTGGATGACCAGCTCCAACTACTACCTTCTCCTTTTCTGTATCTGAGTTGTGGATCTGACCCAAGAAACATTACCCAGTGATGGAGACTGAAGGCACAACACAGATGTTGTGTCCAACCTTGGCTGGATCTCCAAAATCCTGACTCCTCCTTCTTTTGCATCCTTGCCCAGGCACTTTGCCTTTTCACAGCAATAATCCCAAGCCTTCAATTCTCTTTTCTTACCCCACTCCCATCTCCTATCTCATCTGTACCCTTACCTGCCCTGAGCCCTTCTTGCCTATGGCCCAAGGTCATGTTCTCCCAACCGCTCCCTAATAAACTGCTCTGCCTTCAGTGGTTTCCACATCAATTTTCCTATAAAACGTGGTTAGACTGATCTTCCCAAAGTGCACTGTCATTATATCACTTTCCTCAAGTGGTTCACTTGTACATTACTGATCAAATGCAAATTTCTCGGGCTGGCGCTGAAGGCTCTTGCTTTACCTGTCTTTTATTACTCACCCAATCTTAGCATCACAGAGCTTTATCTTACCTCTCCTGTGATGAGAAAGGGAGACACAGAACCAGTACTAACAGAGCATTCGTTATATGCCAGGAATCTGACAGGTCAGCTTACTGAACTGCCGCAGAAAGCTCATCCTATGAACATGGTAACAAAAGCTCAGGGAGCTCAGGTAACTTGCCCAATGTCTCAGAGAAAGCAGTTGGCAAAACAGCCCCAAATCTCAGGTCTGCTGGCGCCTAAGTCCCCATTCTGTTCATTACGCCGCGTGGTCTCGTTAGCCCAACTGGTCCATTTGCTACGCTTCTTCAGGGTCTTCCTTCTTTGTTCTTCTCCTTCGGAAGTCGCAGTCCCTGATGCTCCAAAACTAAGCCCTCCATACTTTAAACACTCAGGTCAAACTAGCCTGATTTACGTTACTACATTATTTATTCACGTTATCTATTCTGTCATTCAATCGTACCCACTCTTCCTCTCTATTTCCTTTGTTCTGCTTTATTTTCTTCACTGCATTTATTACAATATCATCCATATTCATGTCTATATCTACATCAATCATTCATCTGTCCACCCATCTATCCAAATGCTAATTGATGGCCTATGTATTAGGTACTATGTCAAGTGCTGGGGAGACAATGGAGAGGAAAAAAGATGGATGGTTCCTCCAAAAGCCTACAGTCTTTTGGAGAAGGCAGATAAATTACTAAACCATGACAAAATGTCGTTAGGTGCCAGGAAAGAAGAGACAGGGAGCTGTGACAGAAGCGGGAGGACCTTATCTTAGACGGTGGGGCTGGGAAGCACTGTGAGGAGGCAATATCTAAGCAGAGACCTAAAGGATGAGAAGGAAGCAGCCATATGAAAAACAGAGGGAACAGAGGTAGGGCAGCTCCAGAAAGTTGGCTAGTGTTGGGTGAAGCTAACAAGACTAGAAGATAGGGGGGCAGAGGTCAAATTAGGCAGGGTAGACAAAGTAATTGAAAGGTTTTTTTTTTTTTTTTTCTTTGAGGAAGATCAGCCTTGAGCTAGCATCCTTGCCCATCTTCCTCTATTTTATATATGGGACGCCTGCCACAGCATGGCTTGATGGGTGGTGCGCAGGTCCGCACCCGGGATCCGAACTGGTGAACCCTGGGCCGCCAAAGCGGAATGCACAAGCTTAACCACTGCACCACCAGGCTGGTCCCTAAGAGTTTTAATTAAAGCAGGGAGTGATGTGAACAGAAATGTGATGTAAAAAAAATCATTCTGGGGTTTGTTGGGTGAAAAACAGGGAGGGGGTGGGGAGAGAAAAGGGCACAGTAGAAGCAGGGAGGCTGGGAAGGTGGACGCTGCAGCAACTGAGGACAGAGGGGAAGGTTTGGACCTGAGTGGTGGCAGCAGAGGTGGAGAAGAGACAGGGTCGGGATACATTTGTGAGGCAGAAAAATGAGACGTGCACGCTGCTTAGATGAAAGGGTGTCCAAAAGGGAGACGATGGTGGTGCCCAGGTTTTTTGTTTGAGTAGGAAAAAAAACCCAGCCAAGTGGACTGGAGGGAACCTACTGTGCTGGAGAAGATGTGGCTGGCGGGGCAAGGAAGCAAGTGTGCTCTTCACTCAGTGCCTGGCAGGGGGCACGGAACTAAAGCCGTTAGCAGAGAAAGTATTACAATGCTGGCCTGTGGCAAGCAGGTGACATCAGGAGGCAGCTGATTGACTAGAGGTCTTAAAAAGGCAGAACTTTGAGAGTTCTTGGGCCAGTGGGCTGCACGGGAAGGTGGTGGTGCTCAGAAGCAGGTGTAACTGAAACTTCAGCGTGCATCCCGTTTCTCTCTGCTGGGCTGTATTTAACAAATAGATATTGAACCGAATACTTTAGTCCACTTTTCTCTGAATAGCATTGGTGCTGGCATGTCCAATAAATGAAACAGAACTACCAAATACCTGCCTTTACGACTCGACACTCAGCCGAAGTGGTAGTTACATTGGTCCACCCTGCCATGTCTGCCGACGGGAGCCACACCATATATCTTCCCACATCGACAACATATCTTCTTAGAAGCTAAAACAGAACTGAAAGTAGAATTATTCATGAATAGATGGAAGAGAAAAGAAAAAGGGACCCGAACGCAGGGTCTTGCCTTGCATTCTTGATCTGTAGTGAGCACATGCCCAGTGAGACCTGAAGTAACAGAAATAGAGGATGACTCACAGGAATACTTAGAGATGGCCTGCTGATTGCTCCAGGGCCGCACCTGCTCACACAGGCAGACTCCTGCCTCCCCCACTAGAGGGAGTTTCAGCACCACAGCTGGACTACAACCAACTTGCTAAGTCATCAACTCCAGGGCACAGGAGCTCCTGAAACAGGACCCATGTCTTCCTGATTATTTCATCCCTTTTAGACATACAGTGATCTGTATGTTTATTAAGGCATTGAGAGTACAGCTGGGCTTTTCACTAGACCCATTTATGAGTATCTGTCTTTTATTAATAACCCTCAGACTGGTTCTGATGATGAGGATAGTAACTCTTACTTGAGTGTCTACGTGTGATCATGAGGCAGGCACTGGGCCAAGCACTTCACATGTGTTATTTTAACTGATTCTCACAACAACCTGATGGGGAAGCTGCCCTTATCCCATTACTCAGAATGGGGAAACTGAGGCTGGGAGAGGTTAAATGACCTATCCAGCATCCAAACCACATTTGCCTGACTTTCTCCTTCAGAACCCATGTTCTTAACTGCTAAGTGTACTGCCTTCCACTGAGAGGGTTTACAGAAAAAAAACAGGAAAGCAAATAGTGAAGATAATCCCAAGAGAAGTTCTAAAACCAAAAAGATGAAGATAAATATTTTCTAGTCACTGAAAAATATTTCTGGAACTGCATTTCAAACTCCAACGGACCTAAGATGTGACAGTTATGACGTTAAATATCCTATTTTTCTCTTTTTTGGGAGGGTTTGGGGATGAATGTTAACTATGCCTAGTATTTGGAGAAAATGCAAAATGATAAGGCTAATTATAAATCTTTTTATAAGAATTCCTCATGAAAGGGTGTGAAGTATTCAAAACATGGCATTGCGTATGTATGTGAGTGGTGGTGAACAATAGGAACGCCATAGTCATTGGTTCAGATTTTCAGAGGGACCTGTGACACATTAGTTGACCTCTCTGAGCCTCATTTGCGTAAATGGAGGTAATAACAGTACCTACCTGAAATGGTTGTTAAGAAGATTTAATAAAATAGACTATGTAAATAAAATCAAGTACTTAGATAATGGAAATGAAATGACATGGAAAAGGAAATAACTGTTAGGGTTCCAGTCTTAGTATCCTTAGTAGAGAGGATAACTTCCGGTCCCATATGCTTACCATCACTGACAAGAACTTTTGCCACGCCTGGGTTTAAAAGAATACTTCCTGGTTTGTCAGGGTCGGGTTGGGGGTGGTTATTTTTACGTAACTCTTCTTCAGTTGGAAGGTAGTCTTTAAGACGTTCGTAGAGACTAATTCCCGTGAGCACTAACAAAAAGAACAGTCGTTCAATAAAATTTAAATAGCATTTTCTTCTTCTTAAGTAGTGGTGAGTTGAGTCTCCTAACCTTGTCAGATACGAAATGCTAGGATTCTGGTTAACATTAAGTAAGGTAATAGCCTAAAACAACCCAAGTCTTCACATCCTTCAACAACAAAAGAAATCAGTATTGTTCCCTGCACCGCGTGATGCCCTGTGCGTTGGGTGAGAGAAGGCAGAGGAAGAATTCTATCAGTCACAGCTGCTGCATACTAAGCATGTCAAAAACCGCTCTAGGGATTTTGATGTAAAACTTATATTAGCCCAGAAAGACAAATATACTGACTTCCATTTTTACAGATGAGGAAAATGAGGCTTAGAAAGGTGAGGACCCAGGACCAAAGTTACACAGTGCAGCTGATGCACAAACCCAGGTCTCCTGGTTCCAAATCATGCTCATTGATTCTTACCACTCACCCAGATAAGGACAGCAGAAAAGTTTATTAGCAGAAAACAACGGGAATCACGACGACTCTCACAGGGGCAAAACAGCTCAACCCAAGGATCTCTTTCCAACATCATTAACCCAGATCCAGATCCCTTCCTCTAATGGATTCTTAAGAAAGTTTCTCTAATCTGTTATTAAAACTTCTAGAAGAATTGGCTAGACACACTTGGGCAAACCCTTTTGTAAAAGAAAAAATGCTTCTGTATGAGAAGTATCAGGAGATTCTAAAAGCACCTACTTTGTTTGGATTCTTACAGCTAAGGCTTTCTTAGAGGAGGGGCACCACCACCCAGTTTTATTCAAAATGAAAGCAAATTCAAGGAACTCCTTTGCTCGAGCTTCTTGTCCCGGGAGATTGTTATACATTTGGACTTTGAGGCTGTTCGCAGACTTACTGAATCAGAATCTGCATTTTAACAAGATTCCCCAGGTAATTCCACATATGCAAAGTTTGAGAAGCACCTTACAAGAGAAACTCTTCTTCACTGGATATATGTCATCAAAAAAGAAAAAAAAAAAGTCATGAATTCAATCTAAATATTGCTTAAATAAAAGTGCACTTTTTCTTCTGTTTATACTAATTTTTTAAAAGGATAACAAATATGCATGGTATGCAGCTGAGCCTTCAGAAACATAATGGTTTAATAATTGCATTATACCAAATTTACTCCCCCTTTAAGGTAACAATTACAAAGGTCTATCATGATTCCAGTAAGCTTACCATGTTTCTTTTCATTCTTTTTCAATCCAGTTGTCTTGCTGTCATTACTGCTTCCTGACACACCTAAAACATACAAGAATTCTTCTCCTGAGATAAAGAATTTGTCTGCTTCATAAAAACATATAGAATATAAATGAGGTCTATGGCTTAGTAAACATTCGTTCTTATCTTAAAACAGGCGCCCAGCATGTGAGACCAAACATCTTCACAACCAATTCCAAGTTGAGAAAAAAGTTAAATCTAGAGAACTACTAAAAAGGTCAGGACTTCATACTTGCCAAAGCTAATATCTTTTGAATACTGGATGGAGCATGTCTATCGCTTCTCGGCCTTTTGGCTAAGATCAAGTGTGGATGGAGTATGTCTAATTTGAGTCAACAAGTTGCACCATGATTTACCACAACTCTAACAGCTTGCAAACCATTTCTGTTTTCACTGGGGATATTGAAAATATGTACTTAGACCTCTGTTTCTATGTGCTATATTTAATGTGAAGAGGGAAAACCTAAAATACCATGAAAATACTAACCTAAGAGAACTTGCATATTTTAATACATGTAGGTAAGTCTACTTAAAGTGTTACACATTAAAAACGCCATAAAGAAATCATAGATGATCAATTTTTATATTCTTGAGATTGGAACAGCCTTTCTAAGCATGACACAAAACCCAGAAACCAAAAAGGAAGAGATTGATTATACTTTGTAAATAACTTCTACATTATAAAAAACTTCATCAATAAGGTTGAAGCACAGTGACAAACTGAGGAGAAGGAGATATGCAAAAAGTCCCAAGTGAACAGGCCAATTAAAAACGGGGACAGAAGAATGCAAACAGGGAATTTAAAGAGACAGAGGGGGAAAAAAAAGACAGTCTTCAACATCTTAGTAATAAAAAAAGAGACTAACTTTATTTTTGGTCTACACCTTTGCACTCCAAAAGAGAATGAATGATAAAGTTCAGTAAGCTGTGAGGAAAAACACATCAACTCCTATCTTAGTGGTGGGGAATGTAAGTGGACAAACCCTTTCTGGAGGCAGTTAACAATATTTACCAATTTTCAACATGCAGACCCTTCTGCTAGCTTCTCTGCACAGGAATTTATGCTGAGGCCATATATGCTCGACAACGAGGAAATGTTAGAGTTTACACAGACACTGATCACAAAATTCATGGTAGAAAAAAACATAAGCAATCTAAATACTCAAATGTGCTTGGTTCATCTAGATGACAGATTCCACATAATGGAGCATCCACAGTATAGGTTCTAGACAATAGAGTATCATGTAGTCATTAACAAGTATCATATAGATCTAGATGCTAACACGGATTCTAATTAGCTGACTACAGACCTCTATGATACCTTATTCAGCAAAAAAAGGTAGACCAACTATACGTATATAAATGACTGATTCATTAAAATTACATACATCTCTATAGTCACGCATAGAACGGTCTATATAAGACATCTGGAAGAGAGTTATCTTTGGCTTTTTTTGTTTAACGCTTTTCTGTTTTATTTGAGTTACGCTATGCATTCTCAGCGGTGTGGTATTGCCCCCAGGGGAGCAAAATTTGCTCTTGAGGAATGAAAAATATCTTAGATAGTGCAGCGGTATGTGGCTCTCCAGGACTCAACCTTACCTGACCAAATATTATCCCTCAGGACTTAATTTTATTTGGGGGGGGGGTGAGAATAGAAAAAACAATGTCTAAGAAGATGTCTTAGGGGGACAAAAATTTAAAAACAGAAGTTGAGAACTACTATTCTACATGGAGGTGAGTTACTCTTATAACTAAAACCAAATTTAAATATCTCAGTGACAACCTCATTCAATGAGGTTATATTTATATTTCCAATTTCATATCTAATTTGTTATTTTCAACCAAAAATGCCTGCTGCACATTCTCCTCAAGAGAGTATTTAAAACATACATAACATTGAAGATCTAAAAATGACCCTGCTAACAAAGAAAACACATTCAGTGTCAGTTAATCACAAGTTTTTACCTTATTACTTGATTAATTGAAAAGAAATTACCTTGATTTCTGAGCTTTTTAAGAGTATTTATCGCTATGTTCACATACATATTTTTACTGCCACAGCGTTCATAAACAGCCATTTCTTCTATTTTAGCCTAGATCACAAAGTGAACAATTAAATGAAAATATTAAATCCAAAGTCTATGCATAAATGTCATCTGCAATATAATGGATAAATATGTATCTAACTCAACAGATGGGGAAAAATGGTGCCACATATAAAAAGCAACTTATTTTACATGTTGTATTTCTGTTTTTTGAGAAGGAAAGAAAAAAATGAACTTAATCCCATAAATCCAACCCAAGAACCAAATACCTATCTTCACAAACTAAAGACCACGGTACATGTATACAGAGTGCACGGTGCAAAGCCCATACGAAGTTGACAGTGTCCACGGACTCATTTGATTCTCAAAGCAAGCCTCTACCGTATCAGAGGCACATACTACTTTTTTTTTTATTGAGTTATTGATAGGTTACAATCTTGTGAAATTTCAGTTGTACATTAATGTTTGTCAGTCATGTTGTATGTGCACCACTTCACCCTTTGTGCCACCCCCCACCCCACCTTTCCCCTGGTATCCACTAAACTGTTCTTAGTCCATAATTTTAAATTCCTCATATGAGTGGAGTCATACACAGATTATCCTTCTCTTGCTGGCTTATTTCACTTAACATAATTCTCTCAAGGTCCCTCCATGTTATTGCAAATGGAATGATTTTGTTCTGTTTTGCAGCTGAGTAGTATTCCATTGTATATATGTACCACATCTTCTTTATCCATTCGTCTGTTGATGGGCACTTAGGTTGCTTCCACGTCTTGGCTATTGTAAACAGTGCTGCAATAAACATTGGGGTGCACAGGACTTTTGGGATTGCTGACTTCAGGCTCTTTGGATAAATACCCAGTAGTGGGATGGCTGGATCGTATGGTAGTTCTATTTTTAGTTTTTTGAGGAATCTCCATACTGTTTTCCATAGTGGCTGCACCAGTTTGCATTCCCACCAGCAGTGTATGAGGGTTCCTTTTTCTCCGCAACCTCTCCAACATTTGTTGCTATTAGTTTTAGATATTTTTGTCATTCTAACGGGTGTAAGGTGATATCTTAGTGTAGTTTTGATTTGCATTTCCCTGATAATCAGCGATGATGAGCATCTTTTCATGTGCCTATTGGGAGAGGCACATACTATTATTCTTACTTAAAAAGTGAGGAAACTGAGGCTAAAGGGGCCTCACAATTTGCTTAAGATCACACAACAAAGGGAAGACACGGTCTTCATTTCATTATCTTTCTTCTATAAGTTACTTTCCTAAAACCATTAAGTAATTACTATTTTTATACCAGGACTTATGACAGTAGCTCAGTAAAAGAAAAAAGGGATGAAATGTGAGAGATACAAGCAAAAGGAATATAACAACAATAAATAGTATATTACTAATTTATTGTGCACCTAGTATGTGCAGGTTTGGTATAAGCTCATTTTTTCTCGCTTAATCTTCACTAGGACTCTACAAGGATGGGTGCCATCATCACCAATTTCCATGAGGAAACTGAGACTCAAGAAGGGTAAATATCTCGCTTACTGTTGCAGAGCTAGTTACTGAATCCAGGTGCGCCCACATGCCAACGCCGAGACTCTTCTCCCTACAGTAACCATCACCGACAGAAAGCCATAGGGCTGGGAGGAGCAGAGAAGACAGACAGAGATGCTGAAAAAGACAAAGTTAGAAGAAAAAGGGTAACATTTCTCTGTAAGAGGTTCCTTTTTTGTTTGTCTTTGTTTTGCCCTTATTCTTTAATCTATATAGAATCCTAGAGGAGACAGACTTCCAGAATGGCAGGGTGAGAACCTTCATGAACTTGTTGCCCCACAAAAACAATGAAAATACTGGCAAAACCAACTATTTCAAAGCTCTGAAAATTAACCAAAGCCACAGAACAAACTGAAAATTGTGGAAGAGAAACTACTGAACCTTGGTAAGATAGCGGGGTCTGTACCATTTTAGCTTGAGGCTATTCCCATCACCCCTTCCCTCCCCAGATTGGTGGCACCATAGCTGTAGAAAGTTGGCAGAGAGGATACACCTCTTGTAGAGCTAGACTAAAGGCACCATCCCCAGGACACTGTCAACATTTTGTCAGAACGAGCAGCTCCCTGGAATATCTCTAGTCCCAGGGTGTTGTGGGTATTTAACTTGACTCAGAGCTCAGCTCATGGCGGGGGACCCTATCCCCAGAGCGCTATCAAAACTACAGCAGCTGGGTGGCATTATGGCAGCAACCCAATGCTATGATTTCAGTTGGGCAAACAAGAACCTGGCCAGGAATTTAAAAGAAAATCTTGGAGAACTAGATGACCATAAGGAAACTTGAAAAGCTCTGGGATATTCCTGGGGCTTAAAAGGTGGCCCAGGAAAGATCCGGGAAAAGAGAAGGTCCCATTCACTCCCTAGTGGCTGACCTTGAAGCCTGGCACAAGCAGGAAGTAAAAGCCAAGGCTGTCTTATAAACTGAAACAAGCCTGAAGACATGCCTTCTCACATGGGTTCCTGTGGCAAGGGGTGGAAGACATGTAGATAAGGCATTTAAGAAACTTTTCTAGCCAATCCTTGGCTGACCACTAAATTATACTGACACTAAATTATACTGACCCCATGAAGCCAGCCTTAAAATAAAAAAATTAAAGCAAGAACTTAAAAGAAAAAATGCTATCATACAATTAGTGTCCATACACTGGAAGAAATAAAAAATCTACAGAATTATTCCTGGAAAGTCACTAAACAAATAAGTAGCAACAAGAAAAACAACAACAAAAACCAAAAAAAAAAAAAAATAATGTATCTGACACCAGAGTCATTACAGTTATATTTATATTATTATATCACATTATTATATTATTTAACTGTACAATTTTCAACAAAAAATCATGAGACATGTAAAGAAACAGGAAAGTATACCACATCCAGGGGAAAAAAGCAGCCAAGAGAGAATGTCCCTGAGAAAGGCCCAATTTTGGACTTAGTAAACACAGACTTTAAATCAGTTATTATAAATATACTAAAAAAAAATTAAGGAAACTATGTCTAAAGAATTAAAGGAAAGTAAGAAAATGATATCTCACCAAATAGAGAACATCAATAAAGAGAAAGTATGAAAACAGAAAACTTTTAGAAGTTTTGAGGTTAAAAAGTACAAAAGTTGACAATTCACTGTAAGGACTCACCAACAGATATGAGCTATCAGAACAAATAATCAGTGAACTTGAAGATAGATCAATAGAGATTACAGGTTTCCCGCACTATCCAAAAGTTCACTTTACGCCACTTTGCTTTATGAAAGACTGACATTATTTCCTGCTTTCACTAACCAAAAGAAACTGCCTTACAAAAAAAGGCAAAAAGCAAAGATAGCATTCAGTGTTTGTTTTGCAAGGAACAGTTACAGAGGCAGCATGCACATGAGCAGTGAGAGGGGTGCCACCAAGCTCCTTCCCCAGGAACTACACTCGACATCACAGCGTCAAGCCTCTATAGCTTGGAACTGTGTTTGTGAGCATCTGTGCTTTATCTTGATTTATTCTGGCAGGTTTTCTTGGGGGTCTGGGAATGCTCAAAAGTTTTTGCCCATATAAATTAACGGTAATTGCTTCCTAGCTTTACGCCGCTTTGGTTTACAAAAGGTTTCATAGGAATGCTTTACTTTCAGATAGCAGGGCAAACCTGTATTGTCTGAGGAGCAGAAATTAAAAAAAAAAAAAGAGAGAAAAATGAACAGAGGCTCAGACACCTGTGAGACAACATAAAGAATACCAGCATATGTGTAATGGTAAACCCAGAGGAAGAGGAGAGAAAGGAGCAGAAAAAAGTATTTGAAGGAATAATGGCCAAAACCTTCCCAAATATTATGTAAAATATTAATCTATATATCAAAGAACCTCAACAAACTCCAAGAAGGAATTTCTTCACAAAGAGCCACATCTAGACATATGATAGTCAAATTGATGCAAGTCCAAGACAAAAGGGAAGATCTTAACAGAAGTCAGCGAAAAATGACTGATCACGTACAAAGAAGCTTCAGTAAGATTAAAAGCTGATTTCTCATCAGAAACCATGGAAACAGTGGGATGATATCTCAAAGTGCTGAAACAAAAAGACTGTCAACCAATAATTCTGTATCCAGATAAACTCTTCTTTAAAATGAAAGTGAAATTAAAAGATTTCCAGATAAACAAAATCTAAGGGAATTCATCACTAGCAGATCCTATCCTATAAGAAATACTAAAGAGAGTACCTTTAGCCTGAAAAGGACATTAGATGGTAATTTGAATTCACATGAAGAAATAAAGAACATCGGTGAATGTAACTTCATAGGAAAATATAAAAGAGAGAATAAATGTTTTTGTTTGTAATGCTTTTCTTCTATTTTAAAAGACAATGGCATAAAAAATAATTATAAAATTGTGTTGATGGGCTTATACTATATAATGATGCAATCTGTATGACAGTAACGGCATAAAGAAGAGCATAGAAAATGGAGATACAGTGAGGCAAAATTTTTGCATAGTATTGAAATTAAGGTACTTTTAATCTGAACTAGATTGTCATAAATCAAGATGATAATTTTAATCCTCAGGGGAAACACTGAGAAAATAACTAAAAATATATAGTCAAACAAATGACATGGGCATTTAAATGGTACATTCGAAAATACCTATTTAACACAAAAGAAAGCAGTAATTATAGAGGAAATAAAAAGACATAAGATATATAGAAAACAAATAGAAAAAAGGATGACGTAAACCCTATATTATTAGATATTAGTCATTAAATTAAATGTAAGTAGATTAAATACTTCAATAAAAAGGCAGTTTAAATTCAAAGGCATTTTAGATTCAAAGCCCAAATAGGCTGAAAGGAAGAAAGATATACTTTGTAAGCAGTAACTAAAAGATAGTTGGAATGATTATACTAGTATCAGACAAAAGAGAGTTTGAAACAAGTTAGTAGAGACATTTTATACTGACGAGGGTCAATCCATCAGGAAGACATAAAAATTATAAATGAATATTCACCTAATAACAAAACACACAAAGCAAAAACTTACAGAATTGAAGTGAAAAATAACAACTCAACAATAAGAGTTGGAGACCTCAATAATCTACTTTCAATAATGGACTCAACAAGTAGAAGATCATGAAGAAAACAGAAGAACACTATGAAGTAACTGTACCTGATAGACATCAATAGAACACACCACATAACAAGAGCAGAATACATGTTCTTCTCAAGCACACATAGACAGATCTTATATTAGGCCATAAAACAATCCTCAATAAATTTAAAAGGACTGAAGTCATACAAAATATGTCCTCTGATCCCAATGGTATTAGATTAGAAATCAACAATAGAAAATTTGGGAAATTGACAAATATGTGGAAATTAAATTACACACTATCAAATAACCAGTGGGTCAAAGAAGAAAATCACTAGGAGATTAACAAATTCTTTGAGATGAATGAAAATGAAAACACAACATACCAAAATGTATGGGATGCAGCTAAAGCAGTGCTTACAGGAAAATTAATACTGTAAATGGCTGTATTAAATAGATCTCAAATAAATAACTTTACCTTCCATTTTAAAAAACTAGAATTTTGGGGCTGGCCCCATGGCCCAGTGGTTAAGTTCACATGGTCTGTTTCGGCAGCCCAGGATTTTGCTGGTTTGGATCCTGGGTATGGACATGGCACTGCTTATCAGGCCATGCTGTGGTGGCATCCACATAGCACAACCAGAAGGACCTACAACTACAATATGCAACTATGTGCTGGGGGACTTCGGAGAGCAGAAGGAAAAAAACAGATTGGCATTGGCAACAGATGTTAGCTCAGGTGGCAATCTTTAAAAAAAAAAAAAAAAAAGAAAGAAACTAGAATTTTAATAGCAAACTAAACACCCCATCTCCCATAAAGGAAAAAGGAAGGAAATAATTAAAAAACTAGAGTGGAAATAAATGAAATAAAGAATTTTTTAAAATAGAGATAATCAACAAAACCAAAGGTTGATTTTTTGCAAAGATCAAGAAAATTGACAAAACATTAGCTAGAGTGACCAAGAAAAAAGAGAGAAGACTCAAAATTACTAAAATCAAAAGTGAAAGAGAGGACACCACTACAGAACTTACAGAAATAAAAAGAATTTCTATGAACAGCTATATGCCAACATATTAGAAAATTTAGATGAAATGGGAAAAATTCCTAGAAAGACAAATCTCCTGCAATTGACTCAAGAATAGACCTACAACAAGATATAAATTAATAATTTAAAAAAATTCCCACAAAGCCCAGACCTCACTGATGAATTCTTTCAAACTTTTAAAGAAGAATACCAACCATTTACAAAATCTTCCCCAAAATAAGAGGGAACACTTTCTATCTCATTCTATGAGGTCAATATAACCCAGAGACTCAAAAAGACAAAGTTATTACAAGCAAACTACAATATCCACCAACAGATGAATAGACAAAAAAAAGTGGTATATACCCATAATGAAATATTATTCAGCTGTCAAAAGGAACGAAATTCTGATAAGTGCTACTATATATGAACTTTGAAAACATCACGCTAAGTGAAAGAAGTCAGACACAAAAGGACTAATACCATATGAGTTCATTTATACGAGGTACCTAAAATAGGCAAATTCATAGAGACAGAAAATAAAATAAAGGTTATCAGGGGATGGCTGGTAGGAGAGAGGAATGGGGAGTTGATCTTTAACAGGTACAGAGGGGCTGGCCCTGTGGCCAAGTGGTTAAGTTCGCGCGCTCCGCTGCAGACGGCCCAGTGTTTCGTTGGTTCGAATCCTGGGCACGGACATGGCACTGCTCATCAAACCATGCTGAGGCAGCATCCCACATGCCACAACTAGAAGGACCCACAACGAAGAATATACAACTATGTACCAGCGGGCTTTGGGGAGAAAAAGGAAAAAATAAAAAATCTTAAAAAAAAAAAAAAAACAGGTACAGAGTTTCTGTTTGGGAAGAAATAAAAACTCCGGAAATGGATAGTGGTGATGTTAAACAACACTGTGAATGTACTTAACACCACTGAATTATGCACCTAAAAATGGTTAAAATGGTAAATTTTAAGTCATGCATATTTTATCAAAATAAAAATATAAATTAGGTTTTAAAAAAAGAAAACTATAGACCAATATCTGTAGACCTGATGAATATAGACACTAAAATCCTCAATAAAATTCTAGGAAACTGAATCCAGCAACATATAAAAAAAGATTATACATCATGGCAAGGGGGGTTTATCCAAGGAATGCAAGGTTAGTTTAACATAAAAAAATCAATCAATGTAATATACAGCATTTATAGAATAAAAGACAGAAAGTACCTGACATCTCAAGAGATGAATAAAAAGGCCTTCAACAAAATCCAATATAAGACACAAACTAGGAACAGAAGGGAACTTAACCTGATAAAGGACATGTTAAAAAAAACCCCACAGTTACCGCTGTACTTAATGGAGAAAGACTGAAAGCTTTCTCTCTAAGGAAGGAACAAGACAAGGATGCCCCCTCTTACCACTTCTATTCAACATTGTACTGGAAGTTTGTGCTAGGGAAATTAGGCAAGAAAATGAAATAAAAAGTATCCAAATTGGAAAGAAACAAGTAAAACTATCTCTACTTGCAGATGATATGATCTTAAACAACAACAAAAAAATCCCAAGGAATTCACTAAAAACCTATTAGAACTAATAAACAAGCACAGCAAGGTTGCAAGAGACAAGATAAAAAATCAATTGTATTTTTACATGCTAGCAATGAACAATCTGAAAAGAAAATTGCAAAAATAATTGCATTTACAAGAGTATTAAAAAGATTAAAACACCTAGGAATACACTTAACAAAAGTTCAAGACTTGTACTCTGAAAACTATGCAACGCTGTTGACAGGAACTAAAAGATCTAAATAAATGGAAAGACGTCCCATGTTCATGGTTCACAGACTTAATGCTGTGAAATGGCCACGCTCCACAAACTGATCTACAGATTCAAAGCAATCTCTATCAACATCCTAACTGGAGATTTTTGCAAGAAATAGAAGCTTATGCTAAAAGTTAGATGGAAATGTCAGGGACCAAAACAGTTTGAAAAAGAACAAATTTGGAGGACTCACAGTTCCAATTTCAATACTTATTACAGAGCTACGGTAATTAAGACTGTGTAGTACCGGCACAGGATACAAATAGAGACCGAGGGAATAGAATCAGAGTCCAGAATTTATGGTCATTTATACTTATATTTATGACCAACTGATTTTTGACAAAGGTGACAATTAAATGCAGAAAGATAATCTTTTCAACAAATGGTGCTATGACAACTGGATATCTACATTCAAAAGAATGAATTTGGACTCCTATCTCACATCTTTTACAAAAATCTATTCAAAATGGATCATATACTTACATGTAAGAACTAAAACTGTAAAATTCAGAAAAAAAGAAACATAGGAATAAATCTTTGTGACCTTGGTTCCTTAGATACAATAGCAAAAGCACAAGCAACAAAGATAAATAGATAAACTGGAATATATCAAAATGAAAAACTTTCTGTGCTGCAAATGATACCATCAAGAAAGTAAGACAATCCACAGAAAAGAAAAAAATATTTGCAAATGTTCTGCTAAGAGACTTGTATTCAGAACATATAAAGAACTCTTACAACTCAACAATAAAAAGACAAGTAACTCAAAATATGGACAAAGGATCTGAACAGACATTTCTCCAAGAAGATATGCAAATGGCCAATAAGCACATGAAAATATGTTCAACACCTTTAGTCGTTAGGGAAATGCAAATCAAAACCACAATGAGATATCATTTCACGCCCACTAAGATGGCTATACAAAAAGACAATAAGAAGTGTTGACAAGGATGTGGAGAAAGTGGAACCTTTATACATTGCTGGTGGGAATGTAAAATGGTGCAGCCACTTTAGAAAACAGTTTGGTATTTCCTCAAAAAGCTAAATACAGAATCAGCATTATGACCCAAAAATTCCACTCCTAGATACACGCTCAAGAGAAATGTAACCATTTGTCCACACAAAAACTTGTACACAAATGTCCATTGGTGTACAAATGTTCACTAATAATAATAGCCAACAAATGGAAATAACCCAAATGTCCATTAACCGATGAATGGATAAATAAAATGTGTATATCCATAAAACAAAATATTATTTGGCAATAAAAAGGAAGTAATGATACATGCTATGACATGGATGACCCTTGAAAACATTATGCTGAGTGAAAACATTAAGCTGGTCACAAAAGAACCACATATTGTATGATTCCTTTTTTATAAAGTGTCCAGAATAGGCAAATTAATAGAGACAGAAAGTAAATTAGTGGTTGCCTAGGGTTAGGAGATATGGAGGATTGAGAGAGTGACAGCTAGAGGGTACAAGGTATCTTTTCGGGGTGATGGAAATTTTTGTTTTGTTTTTTGGTGAGGAAGATTGACCCTGAGCTAACATCCATGCCAATCTTCCTCTATTTTGTATGTGAGATGCTGCCACAGCATGGCTTGCTGAGCAGTGTGTAGGTCCACACCCAGGATCTTAACCTGTGAACCCCAGGCTGCCAAAGCAGAGTATGCAAACTTAACCACTACACCACCAGGACAGCCCCATGGAAGAAAATGTTTTAAAATGGATTGTAGTGGTTGCACAACTCTGTGAATACACTCACTGAACTGTTCATGTTAAATGGGTGAATTATTGGGTATGTGAATTATATCTCAATACAGCTGTTAATAAAGAGAATCTTTAAATTAGTCCTTCCTTCCTCCTAAGGCAGGAATCTCCTGTTATGACAACAACTTAGCTTATATCCCAAACATTTCTAGCAAGTGGCAGCTCAATGCCTTGTGAAGCAGCTGCTTTACGGACAGCATATCAGTTAGTAAGGTCTTCCTGATATTGACCTGAAATCCACCTCTTTTGGCATCTACCCATGGTCCTTTTTATAACCTCCAGAGCAACCTGAATCAGCCTCAAGCAGAGGAATGGCAGTACTAGGCCAAAATCTAGTGGTCAGACATGCGTTTGTCTAACAGTGTCCAAAATAGAGATTTTAACATAAAAATTCCTGTCAGACTAGAAAATTTGTAAATATTGGACTTGAATTTCCAAACTGCAATAAGCAGATGGAGCTGAGTAATGTCTCTCCTCCTTTAGATGGGACTTATTCTGTCTAGCAAGCCATACTCCCCACCACTCTTTATTATCTACCCTCTGGGTTCTTGAAGATAGGCATGGGAGTGGGAGCTACAGTTATTGCCAATGATCTGAAAGGTTTCAATTTGGAAAAAAGGTTTTGAGTAGAAATTGCAAACACAGGTGCCTCCAAGAGACCAGGCATGGCCCATAAATGAGCATAAGTAGGTGTAAGCAATAGGGAGTGCTGCGGACTATGGCTCACCAGACAGTATGTGCCCCATATAAATGGGGTAGGAGACACTACTCAGATTAATATACTACTGATCTTAATATGAAAATCAAGGGACTAAGACAGTTTTTATCACCAGAAGCAATCGGGGTAATTTTTACAACTTAAGAAGACGAGAAAAATCTTCCAAGAATGGGTCCCACAGCCTTGTTTCTCAAAAGCAGTGGAGAGAAAATGAATCAAGTTATTTGCTAATTGTGCCCCATGAGTTTCTTATTCATCATAACGGTTACTAAGTGTGTGTGTGCCTTCAGATAAATTACAGTATTCAGTACTGACCTTGCTAAAAGCCTCATCCTCTGTTTTATAAACTCTCAAATACTTCTCAAAAAAGAGGTTGACATAGCGTTGTCTTACTTCCTCAAGAACTTTGGAAGAGGACTCTGATGTCACAAAAGCCCGCTTCCGACTAGCCGCCTTATATTTCGGCATCTTAAACACAGAATCGTTGATGAGAGCAAAGAAGAACAGGTGTGTTTCTGTTTAACATTCCTACTATGTGTATGAATGAAGTAAAGCTATCTTAGGTAAGTTCTATGTTAGAATTAAATTAAAAATAATTTCAAGTTTTCAATTCTTTAAAAGTAGAATACATACAAGATATAAAATTATTTATACTCGCAAAAGGGAGAAGCGAGGTTGCTGAGTCAGCGCCGCTGTATGTGCACCGTAATGGCGGATGTGACCGGATCCAGAATCTTAGAGCTGAGATCTGGTCCTCTGGTCAGCACAGAGGAAAGCGAGCAGTCTACCCTTCTTAAAATAAATATACGTCCCAGTGTCTTTCAGTTACCAATTCACCCAAAAAAATGCTCAGGCTTAAATAAAATTTATGAAGGATTTGTGCATACTCAATATTAAAACGATCCCAGCTTAAACAATTTTAGCATTCCTTTTGCAGGACTTATATAGACTGTAAGAATTCTAGAATGAGTTCATCTGCCTCACTTTTGGGGGATAAAAGCCAATATTATACCTCTCAGTAGTTGTTCCCTTGTAGCACAAAGAAATTTTCGGGAGGGAAAAACTGACAGGTAGTTTTCTGCTAAAGAATATTTGGTAAACAGGAAAAAAAAAGTCATTGCCACAAGTAGGAGAAAAATTACTAAAGAGGTAAGGTCGTGCTATCACATCACTGATGACATTATTTACTAACAGTCTGCCTGCCTGTCTCTCACATCACATACATACACCCCTCACTGGGTGTAGCTTGAAAGCTATATTCCAATACGAAACTTGCTTTTGAAAACAGTTGAGGAGGAAGCTTAGGTTAATCATAGCATGTCTTAGGGCTAAACAAATGCCTAAAATTTCCAAGGATAGGATAACGAAAAGAGCCAAAAGTGACACAGAGACACACATCCATCATAAAATGAAAATAACTATAACGGTAACCAAAAAAACTTTTGAAATTTCTCTCTAATGAGTCCGGTGTTTATCTGAATTAGGGATCTTCCAAAAGAAGAATACAACCACTTTCCCAGAGGCTCTTATGTAGACAGGACACGACGGGTCTTAGAAATGAAACTCTGGTCTCCACACTTGGTTTATCATACCTTTCCAGGGGAAGCAGCAATGCTCTTCACGGGAACGTGTGACCTGCTTGGCTTTGCAGCTGCGTTTTCCCTCGAAAGAACTACATCCAGTGAATTTTCTAAGAAGTTTCCAAGAACCAGAAAAAAAAGGTAAATTTTCATGACATTAGCCTCAGATGATCAGTTTATTTTAATCATCGATTCAAAATTTCACAACACGTCCTTTATAAGCTCAATATATATATATTTTTTTCCTTGAAGAGAACAAAATACAAACACAAAAAAATCCCAATAACCAACCCCAGTATAATCTAGAAGAACAAATTTAGATAATTTATAAAGCAACTTGCTCCGTGTAAGAAGGCTTGCAAAATAGTACCATCTATTGCTTAGCATTTAAGGACAAACAACATAAATGATTTAAATATCATGCTAATCATATGATCTCATGTAAAGCTCCGTATAGTTGACTCAGTTATAATTGGTAACATATGGACTTCATAGGAAATATTTAAAAAATAAGGTAAAATCTCATTTCTTACATAAATGATTTAAAAAAAAAAAAGGTTTTCTCTACCTCCTGAGGCTTTCCTCTGGGTCTGAGAGGCTGGACATGCTAATGCGTTTTTCTTCTGTTCCGAAGTGGCAGCAACAAAAGCCTGCCCACTCCTAACGGCAGCTGTTATCTGCACTGCCTGCTGCTGAGCCCGAAGGATGCCGGTGGGACTAACTAGAGGAACTGGTCCCCTGAATGGGCTAATGATCTCTTTACTGGTTGGAACCTAAGGAGTATCAACATAAAACAAAGGAAAATGATCTTAAAAATTGATAAGATGGATAATTTCACTTTACTTGGAATCGCTACATTCAGAACACCACATGTGACCCAATACACACATAATTGGAGTATTCCTGGACACAAACTGAAATAATAAAATTGAACAACTATTTAAGCACCTAAGAAAATTTTCTTGAAATAAGAGAAAAAAATCAAATCTCATATGAAATTTTGCATGCCAGTAAAAATGTTAATGAAATGGCTAACAATAAGACACATTCTACCAAAGTTACTGGAATTCGAAGTTAAAGACCCCTTTAGGTAACCAGGCCAAAGCATCAGGTGACTCATGAAGAGAAATAGCAGGCTAGCATCAGACTGAACAGCAACATCCATTACAGGAAGAGAATGGAACATATGAAAGAATGTTCTGCTTGACTAGTAACCAAAGAAACATAACAGAAAACAAGGAAATAAAATTTCACGCAGATTTACAGGTTTTAAAAAAATTATAATACCCATTTTTGGGAAGGGTTTGTGGGAAGGGAACCCTGAAACACTGGGTAGGACTGTGAGTTGTCACTACCCTTCTAGAAGGCAATATGGCAACATACTTTTAAAATCTTAAAAATCTTTATCTTCTTTTGTCCCATGTCTTTCATTTGTGAGAATTTAAGGGAAAAAAAAAATCACTGATGAAACCAACAATTATTTAAATATAAGAATATGGGAGGAAGTTATACAGCACAGTAAAACGCAAACTATAAACACCACAGCACTCAAAATTAAAGGGAAATAATGTTAACCTCCAAAAAGCTTTCTTCATAAGAAAGAGAGAAGGGGAAAGAAACTAGTTTAGTAGGTACCTAAATATCTGACCCTGGGAAAAGCAGGCACTCAACATTTCCATTTCACAGATAAAGAAAAGGAAGCTCAGAGAAATTGAATAACTTGCCCAAGGACATCTAACCATTCTGTGAAGAACTGGAATTCAGGTTCTTAATTGTGACTTGGAAGCATCAACTCCTTTTATGCCATGCAGAAGATTCTGCTGTCAGCACGTACAGAATACAAATACCACAGAGATGAGAGCAGAGAAAATTCGTGTTAAACAGCACTTTCAGTACAAGAGTGTCAAAGGACTACTACTTGCTACCGTGCTTCTTCAACTTCTTTACAGGTCATAAAAGAACTTCACCATTTATAACAAAAATTACAAGAGGTTCAAATTACTTTGAAAAACTACAGTCAATTCTCCTTATTCACGGCAGTTATGTTTTATAGAATCTCGCAAACACTGAATCAGCGAATCCTGAACCATTGCTCCGAGGGCAAATACAGAGGCAGTCACAACATTTTCATCAACCAATCAACACCATCCTTGTTTTAAGTGTGTTTCTGTTCAAAGATACTTTATTTAGTACACATTGATGATTCGTTCCCGTTGAACGCGTGGTCAACAGCACTGGAACTCACAGCTGAACGAAGCTGATCTAACACACACATTTTCTCCATAAAGCACATTCCAGCCTTCTTGCTTGTAGGAACGCTAGACAGCACGATACTTGGGGGTCATTTTAAACAGTGAAATCACCAAATAAAACACAAAAATACAAAAACCATGGCCCTAACTAGACTGAGAAAGGGACATTAAGGCAGTGTTGCCTTGTCCCCCCTTAGCTGGGAATGTGCTCATTAGGCAACTCAAAATTTTTGGCACAACATATGTCTGCAAAAGACCACAAAAGCACGAGTCTTGATTTTAAGATCACAAATTTAAGGTTACAAATTAATTGCACTGAATAGGTGAATTCGCCATTACAAAATCTGAAAAATAATGAAGATTGACTAGATTAATTTATGGTTAAAAGTCTATGCAGTAGCAATACACCTGCTTTTAATGAAAATGTTAGACAAGGGGGAAAAAACAACGGGGAAAATGCTTACAAGTAGGAGTTAATTTTATTGACTGCCCACTTGTGCCCCCTGTTGGCTACCAAGACAAGTACTAGAATACAATTAAAGCTCAAAATGACAAGGTATGTACTTTACACAATAACGTGCCACACAAGACAGGAACTAAATGACTCACGTCAAACTTGGCAATGTGTGCGATTCTCCTTTTTGGTCCAGGAATGTTTTGGTAATACAGCATATCTAATTTCATTTGCTTTCCTGAAGCCTAGTGAGATAAAGATAAGAATCATCCAATTTCAGCATAGGAAAGGTAAATCCAGCATGTTTCCTGAAGAGCCACAGGGATCCAAGCTACGAAATACTGGACAACTTACTAAGAAACAATTCACAAGAAATAATTTAATTTGGATAATCTGACATGCAGAGATTCCTATAAAAGATTCCTCTAATTTGGGAAATCAACTATACATTACTGTATGTAATAACAAGGCCTCCGGATACTGTCAAATCTGCAAGACACTATTGCCAATTATCAAGGCTTTTGCTTTGTCATTCCAATATATTATTGATCACAAGTAGTAGAACATATATATGTGTTGTGTGTGTGTCTGTGTGAATATATCCTATAGCGTTTAGAATACAGAGAATATGTACTTAAGGGAAATTCCTTTAGCTTTAGTAAAAGAAGGGTAAAGAAAACTGGCCAACCTGCTTAGCAGCCTCTCCCCTCCGAGCTTGACTTTCGGTGAACTCATTGAAAATTCGAAGACATTCCTTCACAGTGTCACCAGAATCAGAGGGAGTGTCAGCTTCAGGACGCTCCTTATCAAAATCAAATTCCACTAATTTGCTGTCTTCAAAAGTAGTGAAGTCTTGACTACCGCCTCGCACGCTCAGCACACTGCCTTTCGCGTGCTCATCTGAGTAAGCGCTTTGCGGCTGGCTTGCTGAATACTGACATTCGGTTTCTTTTTGAGTATCATAAATTGTTTTTACATGGTTTTTCCTCTTTGGACAACTTGCATTATGACTTGTGTTCTGTGTTTCTTTGTCCCTGAGAAGTGCACAACATATACTTTCTTCTGAAATACAGACATGCTTTTTCTCACCACCAAAGCTTCCCATCCTAGAAATGTGGTTTTTAACACCATACATGTTTGTTACTTTTAATATCTAGTGAGGTGTTCGTGAGCGATTTGGGTGGTTCTAGTCTGCTACCATCATCAGCTATTTGCACAGCTAGTTGGGTTTTATCTACTCTTTCCTCTTCTGTGCCACTAATTTGAAGGTTTCTCTCCTCCAGGGGCATTATATGTACCCTTTCATCTATAGTCTGGTATTTGAAGCCTCTAAATGGTCTAGATTTTTTAGAAGTAGGCATGACCGGAGATACATCTATCACAAGGTCATCTTCATCAGAATCTTGAAGATTTATTTTAATTCTTATTGGTGAGACACAAGGTCTCTGGCTCTCCTGGGACTTGTGGCAATTTTCACCCACAGATTTTTTCAGGTGGCAGAAATGCTGGGTATCAGTGTCACCCTGCTTTGCTTCAGATGTCCCCATCGGCCCTGCAGAATAATTGAGCAAAGGATCACATTCAAGATCCGCTGCCGGACACGCGTGGTCCCCCGCATGCTTTCCAGGCTGACCCTCTCTGTTCTTGGGTGGCTCCTCCCGCTTGTCCTTCTGGAGCAGGCTACCTTCGGGAAAATCTTCTCTCACACTTGTGCCACGAATGGAGGCCACAGGGCTTCGCAATAGCTCTTCAAGTGCTGAAGTAAACTGAGGCAGCCTCTTCTGCTCTTCAACTTCAGTCTTGACTGACTCAGTTTCTCTGTTGATTCTTTCCAGTCCTTCCATAGTTTTGCCTGGTGTTGTCAATGGAAGATGAGTTTTATCTTTAAAAATGACTTAAGATGAAAGACAGACTCCAGAATATCCTGGACAAGTAGCTTCCCATTAGAAGGACATTAACTCTTTGAAACCCAGCCTTAAACACAAGCAGCTGTTTACTAACTGATCAGTTCTTGGGAGGAGGAGAAGTCAATGGCTATCATTGTTTAAGTCTTTCGAACGTCGAGCTCATTCTCATGACTGATTAAAGTACATTCATATCGTATTACTAGAATGGCTATACATCAGTGAGGCAGGCCAGGTTTACACATAATTATTAGACCGTGTCAAATGTCACATGGATGGTATACACTATTTACCAACCAGTGAAAATTTGAAAACAGTTCAAAAGCTGAATGCCGCTTACACAGAACTGTACATAGCATCACACACCAATACATCTCTTCTGTCATAATTTATTTAAAGCTCTAGTCTTTCCTTAATTTAGTGAGTCTAAACATTCCCACTAAGGTCTCTGATGTCCTACAAAATGACTCAAACACAAAATATACCAAAACACCCCCCATCAACAACCACAAAAACTTAAAAAAAAAAAAAAAACCAACACATAAAACAAAACTCCAGAACAGCCAGATCCTAACTCCTGAAGAAGCCCAGGATAGAGACAAGAGTTAAGGTTTGCACTCATGGCTGTTCACAACACCTGTCAGCTCCTCCCTGACTTTTACTAAGGAAATCACCACCTCTTCCCTTTTTCCAACACACGCTTGTCTATATCAGTTACGGGACAATTTACACACTTCTCTCTTCTTCCAAACAAGAGATCTCAGATATGAGATGTGGTCCAAATTACGTTTAAAACTCTAAATTTATTTTAGATAACCTATGTGTTTTGATAACACACACATGCTTCCTCTTTACACAATGAGCTTTCTCCTGGCTCAACAGTCTTCCTATTCACCACTCATTTTCTATTAAGAAATTAACTCTATTGAAATCCACAACAACGTCTGTGTGACAAAGGTGTATGTCATTTGGATGGAGGAGGGAGAGGGCAAAGAGCAGGCACGAGATTGAGAATTATCCTCGAGTCCCAACATAAACGCCCGGATCTAATTTCTCTTTAAATAAACTTGGAAAGGGGAGTAAACTCTGGATAACCAGCCAGAATTGCATTTTAGCATAAGCTGTTTTATTTGTAGTCATGATTCAGGAAAGGTCGTTTAAGCAGTGCTTTGGGGGCGCCATTTAAAAAAAAAGTGATTATACTTTCCCTCCGTGTCACAGTTTATATATTTTTTTTTTGCTCCATCAGAAGCTAGATCTGGAGGGCTAATTTTGAAGTTTGAAGGCACACATACAATCTTTCCTCAGTTAGAGGTGCTGGGGAAGAGCCTTTTGATTTGTAAATACTCCTTGCCCCAAACGGGGTCCCACCCCACCACCTTTCACCAGAGCACAGGAAACCCCCTTCTAATAACTCCACGCTGGGGTTGCGTAGTAGGGAGAGAAGATACAACCACACAAGACCACGCACGTGCATCTTACAACCAGCAAACCTGGGCACGCCTTTCGGGGATCCTGCGCTCCCAAGAGCTGGCATCTGCAGATCCTTACAGGGCAACCACAAACCCACCGCACGCCCCTCCCCCCCCTCCCTCCCCCCCCGACGTCCCCCCCCCCCCCCCCCCACCCCGGGCAGCGCGGGGCCACCCACGTAGAGTGGGGCCGGCGCCTGGAGTTCTCAGTTACTGTTACCAAGGAGGAGGCTTCCGACAAGAATAAGACGGGCCAGGCAGCCCACGCCAACCATCTTCCTGAATGTAACTCGGACGCCTCCCTACCCGGGTCTTCAGGAACTGTGTGTGCCCCAAAAGGCCTGCAAAAACGCCCCCAAAGAGGACCCCCCCCCCCCAGCACCCTCACTGTTCTGTATATCTCGGAACATGCTTTCTGTGGGAGGAACGAAGAAAGACCAAATAAATACTAGCACTTAAGGCCCCTGGTCCTGGGGGTGTGATACTGGGAGGATTTTTCTCTTAAGGACTCTAGGACAACTTGGTTCCTCGCTCTAAGGCAAGGGCTTTTTTCTCTCTTGCCCATTACAGCCGCTCTGTAGGAATTGTCTTAAGTAGTTAAGGTAGAGGAAGACAGACTAAAGTCCCTCTTTGAGGGCTGGGAAAGGGGCAGGTTATAGGCAGAGAAAGGAAATACGAGAGTGCAGAATGGCGGACAGACAGGTTAAAAAAGGAGCTGGTTTTATTATGTCCTTTCAGAGGAAACAGATCAGAGGTGCAGAGAATGCACTCAGGAAAGGCAGGGATGGCATAGAGAGTCAGCATGGGCAAATGAGAAGACTCCCCCCCCCCCCCCCCAGCCCGCTCCCTGCAACACACACACCAGCCTGGGTGTATGACACCCTCGTCACTTCTAGACTAGAGAAGAGGGGAGAAGAAAGGGAGCACCGGTAAGGACTACCTGACTTTCTTCATGCCCACCCACCCCGATACCTTGGCTGCACTTCACCGATGGCCTCTACAATGGTATCTTCAAGCTATACCAACTGAGGATGAGAAGCCAATTTTTTAAAATATAGTTAACATCATCTCCTTTGGCCATTTTAGCCCTAGTAATGCTATACTGATTAACTTTTGCACTCTGCAATACTTTGGTACTGGAGACAAGTTATGTGATTCAAAATTGACTCTTACACCTATTTTCAATCAAGAAAATTCTTGGCACCTCCCAAGGATGGGTGGAGAAAAATAGTGGGACTGGTTGATACTCAACCCCTCCCCATGCCCACCTGACAGTCTTCCCACAAGCCCTCGCTCACCCAGGGATTCAACAGGGCTCCTCTGCACCTGGAGCACCTGCAGGCAGCTGCAACCACCTGCTTCCCTCGGCTCCCGCCACATTTCCTGGTGCCTGAACTGGCAGTACAAATGCTGGCTCCGCCCCCTGGGGCTGTCGAAAGGGCATGGAAAATGGCAAAAGTACCACAGAGGGTAGCATGGGCTATGCTCAAGGCCACCCCTTGAGAAACTATGCTATTGGCAAGATCAGCCCACCCTGCTGCCTCTTTTCCCTCAAGGGTACCATCTTATATAGCCATAGCTACTCAAAGGTGGAGCTTCATAGCTTTCCCAACTAATGGTGAGTCTGGGGCTGGTGTCAGGGGAGAAAATGGGAAATGAGTGAATGACTGTGAGAATGGATGGTAGGGGGATTGGCAGGTGAGTGTGAAGTGTATGTCTGTCCTCCATGGAAAAGAAGGTTCCTAGACACCTAAACTAGAAGTAGGGAAAACAGTTTCCCATCCTGCCTTATGGATGCCAGGCCTACACTGCTCCTAAACAACATCCTTTGACTTAGAAGTTTGACTATTAACCTTCATGGATCGTGGAGGGAACCTCAGTGTGGAAGCACATCTTAGCTTTGCCCCTCTCTAGCAGGAATCTTAGGCAAGGTATCTGACTTACCTGAGTTTTTGTTTCTTGATCTGTAAAATAAACTTGCTTTTCATAGGGTAGTAGAATTCAATGTGATATAATGTACCCATGTGCCTAGCATAAGGTAGGTGAGAATTTAGGAGGGCATTAAAATGTGTCCTAAGTTCTCCACCCTCCATTCTCCATACCTATTCACAAAAGACCTGTTGCATGTGCCTAAAATCCTTCTAGTTGAAAGTAGAAGGGAAACAATATTCCTATTCCATTGGTGGTCTTTGTAAATGGAAATACTCCTGGGATAGATGGCCTCATAAGTCACTAATAACTCAGATTAGTCTGTGAAAGGCTTTGCTTTTCATCCAATAGAGCATGAGCCTGGATCCTTGGGGTAAGAGAGAAGGAAGAGGGCCCTTCATCTCTAAAGCACATGGGGTCCGTAAAATCCCCCTCTAGGAAGTTACATGCTGGGATCCCTTCTTCTTTCTCTTCTTCTGGAACACCATGTTATCTCATATGGTGATGGATGCTTTAGAAATGGAAAAAAAATCCTTTCTTAGTCTGTCCCATGAGAGCAGCCCTGATGACTTTTACACAATTCAAGAATGCTAGAATTCTCGAGCACTAATTTAGTTTCATCTCTTGATAGGGCACAACTGTTTTGCCAGTGAAACATGAACAGGTGTGTTCTTTTTGCTTTGGTGGCGGGGAGGAGCATAGGTGGTGGTGATTACCCTGAAAGTCCTCAAAAATGGCCCCAGGGAAGGTCAATATCTAAACGTCCTCATTTAAAAATGAACCAGCCTAGAGTAAATACTTCTCCTAAATCAATTTCCAGGATTATTTTTACTTGATGAGTTTTCTACACCTTAAATTATTTCCTTGTATTTTTTTCCATTAAATAATTTTTATAGCTGAGAGAATTTTATTGAATATGTCCTTCTTTTAAGATGCTAGAAAATTTAAATGTCTCAGCAGAGTTTCCAGATCATGATATTAATGTGAGTCACAAAGATGCTTTTTTATGACAAAATATTAAAGCTGTCTATTCATCCATGGGGATTTCCTCCTTTAGTTCCTCATTCTGAATTACGTCTGGCTCATCATTCATGCCTGTATCATCTGAGGCTGTGGAAACAACGTCCGTTGTTCTAGTTTTTGACACTGTGTCTGATTGCCTCATTTCTGAAGAAGGAGTCCCCAAAAATGTGCTGCTCTCAGCGCTCTTAGAAAAAGATGTGTCTGATACGCCCTCTGATGGATGGAAGTAAGACAGAGCTGCCAGTTCTGGGTTGACAGAGTATTCACTCTGAGATGTCTTATTGTAACTGAAAAAGAAAAAATATATCAAGAATTGTTTTGATTGTGTACATTTTCAGGTCAACTCAACTTGGAAAAGCATCAGAAAAGTTAAAGCAATATATGATTTCTGTCCAATGTATTGATACTTGATATAACACTATACAAATGGATGAAGAACGTTAGACCCTAAACAGATGTGCAGTTCAGAACAGAGTTCATAGCTCTTTTGCTCCAAGGCTATCTAGAAAGGATACATATCTAGATTCTCTATATCCTTTCCAATTGACTAGGGTTATTCCTATCCCTAGACTACTATTTTAGATGTTGGGGAAAAGTTCAAGTGGATATTCCCTGTGAGACAGCCCGATGCTCCTTTCCAAATCTAGGAAATGGAGCCCAATTGGATACGTTATAGATAAATTTGGGAGTCACATTTTCCTAACAATCTACTAAAGCGAGGAGGGTGAGAGCTTCACATCACGTATGTTATGAAGACTCCAGAGGTCTGTAGACTTACTTCTGCAACTTCACTTTGTACAACATGGCACTACCGATTGCCAAGAGGGTGACGAGGAGGAAGAGGGTCAGCAGTGAGATGCTCAGCATTAATTTTAACTTGACTTCCTGTAGCTCTGCCAGTTTGTCTTCATTTGTAGCATTCACATCAGAGCCTGAGAGGAAAGAAAGAAAATGCAATGGAAAAGAGTAGCTGTGCTCAGCATGAGTTCCTGGAGGAGTGAGGATTGCAAAGCAATGGCTGAGAGTAGTGATCATCACTCCGGATGGTGAGGTGATGATCCGGAGTGATGATCACTACTCTCTCCTCCTACCCTCACGCGCTGCAAAGGCAGCTGCAGGCTACTCCCCATGGTTAACTACTCTTAACTTTTTTTCAGGTTTTTAATGATTTCATTGAGGTCATGTTGGTGGATAACATTGTGTAAATTTAACTTTTTCTGTTTAACCTTCACAGCAATCCTGGAGGAGCCATCCTTAGATCCATTTTACTGGATCATGGAAGCTTATGAATTTGCCCATGGCACCTGGGTAGTAAGTGGCAAAATCTGGTTTCAAACCCAGATTACCACATGTTAAAATATGTATGTAGCCGACTTCCTCCTTGATTAATAAAAAGTAGTTCAAGACTCTGAAGAGATTACTATTAAAAATGTGATGAATTTACACACACGGGATTAGTCCTTTGGGAGAGAAAGATGCAATTCCACTGCTGGGCCATGCATTAAGTTTTCTTTTAAACTAAAAGGATGGTGTATTAGATGCTTTCTCCATGAAGCTTAAGAACTGAATTTACCATTTTATTACTGAGATCAAACCTAATGTACTTGATATTAAAAAAAAGAAATGGAAACTTACTTAACTTTCTAAGTTATGTAATAAAAATCATGTCTGGATCTAGAGATGTCAAAAGCTATTTTACTAAATCTATCAATGGAAATATATCTTTACTGCCAAATTTTATATTTTCCTGAATATGTGTCTGACTTAATAGACACATTTATTTAATGGTGACTTTAAATGACCCTGTTGATATTTCTCCCCCTTTCCCCAACTTCCTTCCACCCAAAAGTTCCAAGGGTTTCATTATTTTCTAAGTAATGATGGTTTAGGAATAAGCAATGACAAGCTCCCATGTCTATATTTTCTGATTTTTAAAAATTGTAATTGTCTAAGTGTGATTGTATGCCAAGGGTTAATGAAATGTGTACAATTGTCAATGACTGATATCTTGACTTTGAGGCAGATTATTTGGGGAATAGCCAAACTAATGATGTTTAAGTGGGCTGTGCTCCTGAATTGCTTTGCTAATCCTTACAAGGGTTTTGTAAAGAGTTGTGCATGTAGTACATTTTATCCATCAAGGTGATGGTCAAAACTAGAGACGGGTTTGGAATTCCTGACATTGGAAATTACAGAAAAGGTAATTCCCACTTTGGCCAGGTTTTCTCTCTAAGCCTCAGTTTCCTCATCTGTAAAATGGAGATAATACCAACTTCATGGAGTTGCTGTGAGGACTGACATGATAATGTATGGAAAGCACCTGGGATGTAGTTTGTGCTCAATATGTGACAGAAAATCAGTCATTCTCAATTTAATTACTTGGAAAGACAAAATATTTCTAAAGTGGCACGCCATTTGTCATTCTTATACATAGCTTTTCTAAACAAAGAAGACGCATTCCATTTTCTTGAAGTACCACAGGCAAGCATCTGTACTTGTCAAATAGTCAAGTGCAAAACTGAAGTGACCATCCTTAGATGTATTACCAGGTGCCATTTCTTTTTCAATGGTTTATTTGTAGGACTGAGGTTTGGGGGAAATTAATATATTGCCTTGTCATAAAATTTGCCATTCAAATCAGCAGTTCTTTTACTCAGATATAACTAATTATGAATTATAATAAAAACGACTTCATTCGGCAGCAGGAATGCTCTCATTCATTGCTGCTGGGAATGCAAAATGGTGTAGCCACTTTGGAAGACAGTTGGGTAGCTTCTCACAAAGTTAAACACAGTCTTACCAGATGATTCAGCAGTCACGACCCTTGATACTTCCTGAAATGAGCTGAAAACTTATGTCCACACAAAAACCTACGCATGACTGTTTATAGCAGCTTTATTCATTATTGCCAAAAATTGGAAGCAGTCGAGATGTCCTTCAACAGGTGAATGGATAAACAAACTGGTACATCCAGACAGTGCAATATTACTCAGTGATAAAATCAATGAACTATCAAGCCACGCAAAAACATGGAGGAATCTTGAATGCGTATTACTAAGCAAAAGCAGCCAGTCTGAAAAGGCTACATACGTATGTCTCCAACTGTATGTCATTCTGGAGAAGACAAAACTATAGAGGCAGTGAAAAGGTCAGTGGTTGCCAGGAGTTGGGAGGAGGGACAAATGGATAGGTGGAGCATAGGGGGTTTTTAGGGCAGTGAAACTACTCTGATTGTAATGGTGGACACATGCCGTTAAACATCTGTCAGAACCCCTAGAATTGTACAAAGAGTGGACCTTAACGTAAACTATAGACTTTATTTAATAATAATGTATCAGTATTGGCTCACAAATTGTAAAAAATGTACTACACCAATGCAAGATATTAATAATAGGGCAAACTGAGCAGGGAGCAGCTAGGAGAACTCTCTGTACTTTCTGCTCAAGTCTTCTGTCAGTCCAAAGCTGCTCCAAAAAAAAAAATAGTTCTATTAAGAAAACCCCCACATTCTATATATCATTCCCCTCCCTACTCCTCCATTTGGTTTATCTGTTTCAGGAACAGAAGTTACAAAACAGGAGGATGGAAACAGTCATCTGCAATATGGTAACTGGAGAACAGTACTTTCCTAAGTCAGTAAATGTCCTCTCTGATACGGTGTTAGCCTCCATGCTACCCTCTAAGCTACACTATAACTCACTAGGGAAAACAGTATCACCATGCAGGCACTAAAATGTGTGTGAGTATCCATTTAATTGAAATATTTTGTTCTTACTTGGAATTGGTTGAAATAATTCATTTTTTCCATCATTTTCCTCACTGGTTGTTGCATTTAGAGCTGTTAAAACAATAAATTGGTGTTATGGTAAACAAAGCTCACTTACTAAAATTATTGTATGTGTGTATAATATATACAGTTTATTCTCGTTATTCATGGTAGTTACGTTCTATGAAGCCACATGTACACTGAACTAGTAAATACTGAACTGCCGCTCCTAAGGGAAATACAGGGTGAGGTTCCTGAGAGTCTCTGGTCACATTTTCATCAACCCATCCATGCACGACCTTGTTTTATGTATGTTTCTGTTTAAAAACGCTTTATTCAGTATATGTTGCGGATTCATTCATATTGAACTCGTAGTCAACAACACTATAACTCATGCTTGAGCGAAGCTTATCTAACACACACACATCCTCTCCACAAGGTGCATCGCAGCCTTCTTGTGCTTAGGAGCACTAACCAGCATTTTAATACTACACTTGGGGGCCAGTTTGAATAGCAAAATCACCAACAGAAAGCACAAAAATGCAAAACACATAGCAGTAAAAGGACACTTATTTACTGTACAAGAGCTGAAAAAAGCATCCAGAGTGTTGCCTTGTTCCACCTCCACTGGAAACATGAGTGTCAGGCAGCGAAAATCTGTTGCTGCTCTGTGCATGTCTGCAAATGACCATGAAAGTGCAAGTATTGATTTGGGGGATTACAAATAAATTTCAGGTGTAGATAAGTTCACAAATACAGAATCTGCAAATAATGAGGATCGACTGAATATGGTATTTCACATTTATGACACTTGCTTATATGTGTGTGATACATGAATTACATTTATACATGCATGCATCTATATGTGATATATAAATTACATTTATACATGCATACATATATGATAGGCATGTTAAATTTATACATGCATGCCTATATATTTATGAGATATACATTACTTTTATGCGTGCATATATTTTGATATCTGCTTTGCATTTATTCATGCATCTCCATGTGCTTATGTGCATACTGCTCTAAACACAAAGAGGGACTATATTGGGCAAGAGCCTTATTTAATATTTTTAATCATAACTATATTAAATGACTAGATTACAACATTTGTAGGGGAATAAAACTTTTGGAGGGAGAATCAGAAAATGTGTGACACTTGATCAACTTTCTGGGTTTGTTTTACATTTTTTATTACATGTGATGACGGCAGCAAAATGTTGACATTAATTCTCAGTATTAGAACTATGTACACTGACCTTGGCTTTCTTACATAAGCCTTTAGAAAACCAGAACATTTTCCCAGCTACCTAACTACTATGAGTTTACCTTTCGCTAAATTTGTCCAAAATTCAGGCTCATTTTGACCCTGGGTGGATTCTGTTTAGAAAACAAAATAGAAGATAACAAAATAAGGTAATTTGGCTTTAGTAGATTAGTGATAGAACATTCGTTCATTCATTTGTTAGTTTAGTCATTTAACAATAATACTTTTAGTTCCTGCCCTGTGCCACCAAGACACAGGTCTTATGTTCAAGGAATACACTCTCAGTTTGGGAGGCAGACAAGCATCACTGATAATTATGTTGCAGGATAATGAGGACTTTAATAGAAATGCACAGGTGGTTTTCAGAGGGACCTAATTCAGGTTGCAAAGGCCAGAATCCCTTCGAATGGGAGCTGATGCTGCCATATAGGCTTAGAGGACTAGAAACTGCCAGGCAAACAAGGGGAGGGAGAGGTCATTCCACTGTGCACAAACTCAAGAGTCATGAGCAGGGTCAGTAAGCTCTGAGAGCTTCAGGCAGTCTGGAGTGAAGAATGTGGATGGGGAATGTGACCAGAGATGAGACTGGAAAGTTCTTGAATGGTCAGATCATTTCGGACTTGAATGCCTAGTTAAGAAGTTAGAACATGACCCCAAACCTAGTAGTAAATTACTAAAGATATTTAAGAAGGGGGATACCAGAATGATCAGATTTCTATTTTGAAACTTATGAAAAAAGTGAATGTTTAAAAAAAATTTTAGTAGTGTTAAAGATGCAAACGAATTCATAGTAATCATATAGAAACATACTTGGATTGCATGAACAGGAGAAAACAGGGTTTCATGTAACGACAGGTCCATTGCCTTCAATTAGACCACTCATTCAAAACTTTAGAGGAAGCCATCCTGGGTTCATAGGGTTTCACAAATATTTTATAGGGAACAATATTCTTGGCAAGAGAGTAAAATGATGATTTTGATTTTGCAACCTCTCACTCCCAACACCCCCGGCAAAATAATTTTAGGAAACACTAATAATTGACTCTAATGAGACAAGTTTATTCCTCAAGCAGGTAGAAATTTTACATTATGAATAAAAAATTATATTAAAATGTATTAAGTATGTTTATATAAATATAAATTTATATTTAATGTAAATCTATAGTTAGTATAAACATAAATGTAATACATTTTATTAAAATAAAATCATATTTTAAAAGACCTCACTTCCCATCCCTGGTCAGGTAAATCTGAAAACTGACTCTTAGATTTTCACTGTTTAAAAGATTTTAGAGGGCAGGCCCCGTGGCCGAGTGGTTAAGTTTGCGCATTCTGTTGCAGGGGGCCCAATGTTTCGTTGGTTCAAATCCTGGGCGCGGACATGGCACTGCTCATCAAACCATGCTGAGGCGGCATCCCACATGCCACAACTAGAAGGACCCACAACTAAGAATATACAACTATGTACCGGGGGACTTTGGGGAGAAAAAGGAAAAAAATAAAATCTTAAAAAAAACAAAAAGATTTTAGAGTGACTGAATTGCAGCGGTACAAATTCTTTGAGCATGCTATTAGTCTATGAAATACTCAGAGGAGTGAAACCGAAATTTTTAAGTGATATAATGATATGCTCCAGGTATGACTACTGTGTAGTAACTTTAATACTTGGAATATTATTTTCAGTGGGTTCTTCAAAAGTTTCTTCTTCATTGGTGACACTTTCAGGAGGTGCTGTGGTTGTTTCATTGACAAGCTGATCTAGGAAAAGGGATAATGGATTATCAGCATGTAAAGATATTGATGCGACATCTGTGATTAGGCATATTTTTAAGCGAAAAAATGGAACAAAGAAAAGGAGACAGGAAAAAACAGAAAAAGATGTTGACATTTTCCTGAGGTAACTTAAAAGAGGGGAGAGAAGAGGGCATTGAGGAGTAAAGTTTTTATGATACTGGGTTGCCTGAGGTGGGATTAATATGCCACTAATTTGCAAGAGAGAGAATAAGCTGGAAGCGTGGGGCCACAGGCCTCCTCTGGAGGTGAGGAAGACCTGTTGGATGAGACACATTGGCTTCAGCTGGCTCCCTGCACAGGCCCTGAAGTGATATTCTCAGCCTAGGGCAGCTTGGTTGCTGGTGTGTAATGACACAGAAGACGGAGGTAGCATCAGCATCCTTGTAAATTGGAAACGTATGCAGTCTAACTACTCAGGACAGAGTTTTGGACTTAACGATTTGTGGCTACAAATCGAGTATTTTCAGGCCTGATTTAGTATATTTCTCAGTCTATAATGTGTCCCTCTGGAGACTAGTCGGTAATGTATTTGGGAACAATTGTGACTGGAGAACCATTTTTTTTTCCCCATGAAGTTGGCCATTTCAGTTAACTTGGCTTAATACAGGAATCAGTAAAGTACAGGCGATCTCACCATAGGAGGAGTTGACAGAGAGGCAGAATTAATTCATACTGAGCCTACAAACAGCACCATTACAGGTATCTTGTTGGCAAAAACAGAATGGAAAGGAGAATCTATTAACAGAGGTGACACTGATCCCGGCAGGACTTCACAATTGATACGTAATCCTTAAATTCTGCAACCCTCATACTCTATTTTGGAGAAAAGTGTCTGGATTGCCTCAGCTCCTCTCCTTGCCCTCAGAGTCTTAGGGACTAAAAGAATCATTACTCAAATTATTCTGGAGATTTCCATCTCCTTGAGGGACTTGTTCTTCTAGAATGTCCCCACCATGTCAGTATGTCTCCCTCTGTCAGAGCCGCATTTAAAATGACAACGATTTCTTGTCCCATCCAACTTCCTTTGACAATCCTTTGGGGACCTGAATTGTGGGAATAGAAGTTAGGGTATTAAAATCTCTTCCATGGGTCCTGTGGTCCTCAATAATCCATCTCCTAAAGGAATTTGAGGTCCCCGGTCTGTTTGAGAGCTGGCTCACTGTGTCTTGTCCTAAACAACTCAAGATGTTGTTAGCTGTGTACAAGCAAAATTCCTGTAAGTGATTTGTTAATTAACGTACGCCCTTGAAATGTCCCTATCTAATTTATGTCCCAAGATTTGGAATTGCTCAAAATATTCCATTATTGTCAAGTGGCTCTATTAATAATTAGGCATTACTGAGTCAGGCTTTTCCCAATATTGAAATTGCGATAGCCAGAAACCTTCTCTTCCCTATTTAGTTTCATCCTCTTTTCCTTGTCTTCTGTTTTATGCTTGTGTGTTTCATAGATATGAGCTGTTGACACCACAAGGTGAAGATGTGGCATGTGTACTTTGGAGACTTTTAATGGCCTCCAAAGTCAGATGCTGGCAATAGTTTTACCTACCAAATAGTTAACGCTTGGTGGAAAGATGCGAAAAGGAAATAAGACCATTTGAAGCTGAAGGTATAAAGCAGAAAGGAGTAAAAATGTGGGTCTAAGAAAGACATCCAATTTTCTAGAGTCCTAAATTTAGTTATTATTTGATTTTTCTTTCCATGCAAACCAAAGCTATGAGGCTAAGAAATGTAAGAAGCTCCTTGCCTTCTGAATTTATCAGTGCAATGGACATGCTATCTCCTTATTTAGGAACTAAGACTCCTTGACCTTTTTCCTATCCAAGACCCTCTGTGCTCTTGTGAAATCTTGCTTTAAGGGCTTTTCAATATTTGCATTGGCGCCTTTCAGTACTTACAGTTTTTAAAAGCAAAATTCAGATCGGTTGTTGCTCTCACGGATATTTCAGAGTGGGTGCCATTGGGATTTTGCGTCGTGAACACATCTGCAAGTGTAAGACCAAAAGTTTTCAGCAGCTAGCTAAACTTGTTCCTTTACACTATTCCTCATCTGATTTTTTTTAAACATATGCACTAATTCCAAGAAAAGAACAATAAAGTATTTGGGACATTCTTCCTCTACTAAATAAAGTGGAGCAAGGGTCAAAAATTCATAGGGAGGGGCTGGCCCCGTGGCCGAGTGGTTAAGTTCGCGCGCTCCGCTGCAGGCGGCCCAGTGTTTCGTTGGTTCGAATCCTGGGCGCGGACATGGCACTGCTCATCAAACCACGCTGAGGCAGCGTCCCATATGCCACAACTAGAAGAACCCACAACGAAGAATACACAACTATGTACCGGGGGGCTTTGGGGAGAAAAAGGAAAAAATAAAATCTTCAAAAAAAAAAAAAAATTCATAGGGAAAAAAGCTAAACTAGTATCCTTCTGCTAAGTGACTCTTTCTGAGAAGAAATTACTGAAGAAATTGTGGAAAAACATATATAAGTGCGTAACAGGTGCTGAAGTAGATTTATAGATGTGTATTAGTATCACCGTTTGTACTGACGTGATCAAAGAGCCGAGTAAGAAGCATTTGTTTGCCTTGAACCTTCTGTTAGACTGTGGAACAGTTCAGCTTGAAAAGCATGTACTTTAATAACAATCAGGGTCTCCCGTCTGCATTCACATTCATGTATGCACATGGAAAATCCTGCTCTGAAGAGTTGTCAGTGGGGCTGATTGCAATTCAAAACTACTGGGCATATCCACCCAACCAGAGTCAAAGTAAACTGGACCAAGATGGCAGGCTGAACATGCATACACGTCTCCTCTTTCCAAAATCTTATGAGATGACAAAATTTTATACACACGTGAATGTATATACGTGTTTAATGCGTACATACATATTCATTCTCCCCAGCACACACACACACACAAACAGTGCCCTTAATATACCATAATTTTTGAGGAATTTCTGAGCTAGATTTATGGAGAAATAAAAGGAAATCACAGCCCAACATTCATGTTATGAGTTATGAAACTACAGAAATCAAATTTATTAATTATTAATTTATGTAATTTATAGTTATATTTTATATAATTTATTAAAATTAATTTATAATTGGGGCTGGCCCCGTGGCCGAGTGGTTATGTTTGCGTGCTCTGCTGCAGGCGGCCCAGTGTTTCGTTGGTTCGAATCCTGGGCGCAGACATGGCACTGCTCATCAAACCACGCTGAGGCAGCGTCCCACATGCCACAACTAGAAGGACCCACAACTAAGAATATACAACTATGTACCGGGGGGCTTTGGGGAGAAAAAGGAAAAAATAAAATCTTTAAAAAAAATTAATTTATAATTAATTTTTGCAGAGAAAGACAGATCAAAGAAACATTAAAAAGATAGCAATTGACCCAATTACAAATGAGAGTTTAGACTATATTAAATGTGAGTTTCACGTGAGTAGGGCATTGGTGGTAGACATTTGGCAATCCTCCTTGAAAAATATAAAGTTTTATGCCTATTTTATGCCATATACAGAAATAATTGGACTTAAGATGTAAGAGTCGAAATAAAAATATGAAATTACTCAAAAAATTAGGAACATAATTTAGTATCTTGCCTTGGGTAAGGCCTATCTAAGCAAGATCCAAAAGGCAGAAATTATAAAGAAATTAAGAATTGATTTTATAAAATCTGAAGTTTTCTCTGTGATTAAGATAGCTAAACAGATTTAAAGATAAGCAACAGCCTGGGAGAAAATACTTGCTACTTTTACTATAGAGAAAAGATTAATATACTAAATAAAAAAGAGCCCCTACAAATAAATGAAAACATAACCTAATACAAAAATGGGCAAAGGATATGAACAAGCAAATCATGGAAGTAGAAATAAAAATGCACATAAATACAAAGAAATACTCAATTTCACAGGTAGTCAGAGTGCAAATTGAAACTGATGAAAATTTATTCACAAAACATGATTAATAACGTTCACTGTAGATGAGATTGTGGGGCATTCTTGGGGGATGTAAATTGGTAGATACTTTTTGGAGAGCAACTTGGTGATATCTATCAATATTTTAAAAGATTTACCCTTTATTCAGCAATTCCAGCACTTGGTATCAATCAAAAGAGAACACCCAAGTGTCCACGAAAAGAATGTACAAGGAAAAAACTGCACCTGATCTAATTCCTTAATAAAATAGTGGATAAATTATGGCACATCATTTTATGGAATACTAGTCATGAAAAATAATGAGGCAGATGTGAAAAGAGCTCCAGAGATGTTGAATGAGAAAAGCAAGTTATAATACAATTCTTTAGTATGACCCCACTTATGTTTTTTATATATGTGTGTGTTTATGTATATAAGAAAGATTTTTTGTTTGTTTGTTTTGCTGAGGAAGATTAGCCCTGAGCTAACATATGTGCCAGTCTTCCTCTACTTTATATGTGGGATGCCACCACAGTGTGACTGATGAGTGGTGTAGGTCCCTGCCTGGGATCTGAACCCACAAACCAGGACCGCCAAAGCAGAATGTGCTGAGCTTAACCACTGTGCCACGGGGTCAGCCCCAAGATTTTTTTCTTTCATCAAAGTAATCATCAGGCTCTTGATTTATTTACCCTTTGGTTAATTCAAAATAGAGAGACATCCTGAAAAGGAACTGACTGCACCATTCTGCACACAGTGGAGGAAGCCTGGAGGTGGACAGACTAGACCCCCCTCCTGACTCTGCTTCTTAGTAGCAATGAAACCTGGCAATTGACCTCTCTGAGCATCAGGGGCTTTTTTCACCTACAAACAGGGAACATCGATTCGTTAAAGAAAAAACAGAAAATACGACTTAGGCATTAGCGTTTCCAAAATGCTTGAGTGTATGTATATATATAGATATATCTCTCTCTATATATAGATATATCTTGATTGTATTTCTATTCTTTTTTGACTGACGTTAATACAGATCCCAGGATAATTAGATTTAATCTTGATTTTTAAATTTTTATCAAGAACTTATGAACTTTTCACTTTTTAGAATGGTGGACCTTATACAGACATGGAAAGAAAGCCCACGTGAGGAATGGTAAATAAACTAAAGTTTCATAGACCTTCCAAACATCTCAAAGTCATCCTGTTATGGGTGGAATTTTGGCCCACCCAAAGACAGGTTCTAGTCCTACCCCCAGTACCTCTGACAGTGACCTAATTTGAGAATGGGATCATTGAAGATGTATTTGGTTAAGATGAAGTCACCGTGGTGTGGGATGGGTTCCTAATCCGATGTGAATGGTGTTCTTCTGAGAAGAGAGAAATGTGGACACAGACACACAGGAAGAACATCGTGAAAATGGAGGCAGAGACTGGAGTTCTGCTGCCACAAGCCAAGGAACGCCTGGGGCTCCCAGAGGCTGGAAGAGGATAGGAAAGCTCCTCGCCCAGAGGCTTTGGTGAGGGCCTGGCATGGCCCAAAGTTTGATTTTTGATTTCTGGCCTCCGGAACTGTGAGAGAATAAATTTTGGTTGCTTTGGGCCACCCAGATTGTGGTACTTTGTTTCAGCAGCCCCAGGAAACTTGACAGACATCTCCAAATAAATCCTGGTGAACTCATCATAAATGAGGTCCATCGTTACCAATGTGAATAAATAACCATAATGCCAAGATGAACCCTATGTCAATTATAGACCGTTACCAACAGAACCTTGTTAAAGTTCATCTCATCTCATGAAAAAAGTTGTAGGAAATAAGAATTTCATTTTACACACTGAAAAGTCTAAGTTAGAATTTAAGAAGTAGGAAATAAAGTGATTATTGGAGTTTTAAAAAGAGTTAAAAATAAACCAGTATAATCAGCTTCATATATGTACGGCTATTAACTTTAAAGACTTACATTGTTTTATATCTTTATAATAATTGCCACTTTTCTCATTAGCAGGAGTATTATCCTCATTTGCTAGTTCCTCTTTATTATCTTCTTCAGCTACAGGCATCATCATATCAGGCTCTGAAAAAAGCATGACATACCATAGATCAGAAATACAGTCGTCCCTCGGTATCCGCAGGGGATCCGTTCCAGGATGTCCACCAGATATCAAAACCCGCGGGTGCTCCAGTATCCTTGGTCGGCCCTCAGTATCCGACGGTTCCGCATCCGCGGATTCAACCAACTGCGGATTGTAAACAGTACAATCCGATCAGCAGTTGGTTGAATCCGCGGATGCGGAACCGACAGCTATGGAGTCCCTACTGTATGTTGATTTCTTTTACTACTTTCTTGTTCTAACTGCATTTTTTCACAAAGTATTTGAGGCAGAGATTTAAAATCTAAATTATACCATATTTCCAACAATAAACTTTATATCGTCCTAAGGAACATTCCCACGTACCAATTTTCTAGGATAATGGGTCATCTTTCTCAGCTACCATTTCTGTGAAAGCTTTAAATGCTTACTCACCTTCACTTTTGGGAGTAAAGTCGCTAGTCTGTGAGGAGAAAACCCCGGGTAAAAAGAGAAACAATATAAAATTCATTGGGAAAACGATGTGCTTTCTCCAGTAACCTACTGCGTCTCCTCCGAATTTCCTGTCTCTGGTTCAGCAGGTCCTGTGCCCAGAGAGGACATTATGACGTCACTGCCAAACGGAGGTCGGAATCCTGGCGAGGAATCTCCAAAAGCTTCGACTCAGCCTGATGTCTATTTTACCTTCGGTACTAGGATGGTTTTTTAGTTTTTTAAAAATAAACCATTGTTAAGATTGTCTTTGAAAATTAAGACATACGTTTTCATGAAATAATGTGAATTATTGCCCCTGGGCTTTAAAGAACCACTAATATGGTTGATAGTAAAATGAGAACAGACCTTTTTGGTTTTCAAAGCATTACAATATTGTATGTTGTTTTAGATTACTGCAATCAAACTGTTAAAAACTCATCAGAGATACTAAGATTCAAGGCAAATTTGCTGCAAGTTCTGATTCATAGGCTATCTGAACTATAATTCTTTAGGAAAAGTTTTTGAAACTCATCTTTGTTGGGTTTTAAGACCTATATTCTTGATGAAATTAATATATTTGTTTTGCTTAAGACTTTTTTTAACAATGAAACCCATCTTTTACCTCACATGCAGATTGAGAAAATTACCTAATATTTAGTTAGAAGAGTACTTAGGCATAGGTAATATTCTCCACATATTTCTCATATAATAACTCACATAGTGAACAATAAAGGCAAGAAATCAAATGGACAATATCACCAATATTGCTTTTCATGATATTAAAGGATCACCAAACTTCCCTTCTCTCAATTTTAATTATTGTTGAGGGATACCTCTCAGCGTTAGAGAACATTCATAATTAAAATGACACAAGCATCAGGGAAAAAGCGTGAATTTAAGAAGACTTGAAGGTTTTTTTCAGTGTAATGAATGCTCACAAATTACGTCCAACCTATGGTCTCCACTGGGCATACCTGATGGACTGGAGAGGGAGCTCCCCAGGAAGCGAACAGCAGAGGAGGGTGAGGGGAGGTGAGAGGACGACTCCTCAAGGAGGAGATGGTCAGGATCAGAGCCTTGGTCAACCAAAGGGCGGTGGTCCTGTGTGTAGCACTGGTTTTCTTTCAGGTCTTCTAGCCCACTCTTAGGTGAGCGCTGGCAGGTGGAGAAGAGGTGTGAGTAAAGAGCAAGCAGGCCTCTGGGACCGTTTACTTGGGTATCTGTCTAACAGACTGCAACACAGAAAAGGAGAGAGACCTGAAGCAAGGACGCCCCAGGTCGCTGCAAACACAGCTTGGGATGATGCAGCTCAGCCATCATGAAACTTGGCAGAAAACACAGGCTCCCGGGGGAGAGGGGGCAGCCAATGGAACTACTGGTGGTATCTGGTGATGTTCTGGAGAAACATTACCACAATAGGCTCAAAGGCTGGCACAATGCTTGGCACGTAACAGGTGCTTGAAAAATGAGTGAAAACAACACTTTATTCAGTTCAGGAAGCACTTAAGTACCAAAAGTCAACTACGCGTTTTCTAATGACAACAAAACAAAAATCTCTTGGTTGTTTTATCATCTATGCCTATCTCTGCTGAATCCTCTGATATTCTTAGGATAGTTATCTTTATTTTCTGATGTGACAAATTCTCTCTACAGGTAATTGAGTTGGTAGAGTACAGCTATGGTAGATTTTTTTTAAACATTGGATTTCATGAGACTAGGTTTGTTTAAAAGTTGATTCTAATTTTCCTTTATCCTATGATCAGTACCCTTTCTAGGTGTTATGGGTTGAATCATGTCCCCCCAAATTCATATGTTGGAGTCTTAACCCCCCAGTACCTCAGAATGTGACCACGTTTGGAGATGGGGTCATTGCACATGCAATTAGTTAAGATGAGGACAAACTGAAGTAGGGTGGGCCCCTAATATGATGCGACTGGTTTCCTACAGAATAGGGAGAGTTGGACCCAGACTCACACACAGGGAGAATGCCACAGGAGGTTGAAGGCAGAGATGGGGATGATGCTGCAGAAATGGAGGAACACCAAAGATTGCCAGCAAACCAGCAAAAACTAGGAGAGAGGTATGGAGCACATGCTCCCTCACAGCCCTCAGAAGGAACCGACCCTGTGACACCTTGGTCTCAGACTTCTAGACCCCAGAACTATGAGTTAACACATTCCTGTTGTTTAAGCCACTGAGTTTGTGCTACTTTGTTATGGCAGCCCTAGCAAACTAATACTAGATAAACCCTTTGGATCTTGGGAAGAGATTATGGAAACTAAAATGGAATGTGTCTTCACTGGATGTCATTGTTATTTTAGGCTGTGGTCAGTCATTCCATAAATGTAAATATTCTATTACTCAATATAGTAGAACGTTTTCCTTAAAAAAAAGGCTATATTTATTTTCTGTATATTAAACTATATTTTAAGTCTTTAAAGGATGCTCTAAGAAGGATCCATTGCTAATACCAAGAATGTCATTAGATATGCTTTATAATCTATGATTTTATTTTATTCCCCAAATGGTTTCATGTTTCTTGACTATGTCTGGATTACAACACCCTCTCCGGTTTCTGTGTCTTCTCCCACAAGAGCACTGGGCCTGGAGGCAGAGGGCATATATTTGGGTCTTAGTTCCATCACTTTCTGTCTGTTTGATCATGGGCAAGTCATGTCCTCTCTGATCCTTAATTTGCTTGTCTGGAAAATGGGTAAATTAAATATCATACCAAGTAGATATTTGAGTCATTTATTGGGTTGAATGTATTCCCTGAGTTTACTTCATAGTTATGTATTGATGATATATTTAGGTCTTCTCAGGTTCTGCAGACCTGTGTGTAGGGCAATGTCAGTGTAAATAATAAACTACACCTCTGTGGTTTACGTTGCCTCACCTCTCCGGCCTGATGCCCTCGCTGCATGGAAGGACAACTCTAGGAAGCAGAGTGGGCTTGTCTCTAAGAAACGTGTACAAGTGTCCATTTCCAAGCTCTCTTTGTTCCACTGGTGGCTCAGGGACAAGACAGCACAATCCTACAAGGTCTGAGAACCTCAAGAAAAGAGAGTCATTTCTTGTCTATAGGGTGGGGGGAGAGGTCACAGCAGTTCTGTCTTCAGGTCACAGTGGGGGCAGTGGCAGCAGCTAGGGTGGGCTGGCCTGGAGAGAGGGCTCCCTGCCCTCCCTCCCACCAGTGGTCATGCAAGCAGGGTCACATAGAGAGGGACCAGGTGGTGAAGGGTCGGGCTCCCCAAGCATATCAAGTACCTCTAGGCCTTCAGGCTCCCCAGGAGCTCCCCCCACCAACTCACAAACAAAAACAGCACACAGCTACTTCAAACAACTGCCTGACAACCAGGTCACTTCAGCCAGTGTCCTACTGAAGGCATACATGCTTTAACTATATTAGGGGAACCTAAAGGACTGGCTATTATTCTGAGATCTACTTTTTCTATTCTTTTTGAATGTTATTGAGGTCACATTGGTTTATAACATTATGTAAATTTCAGGTGAACATCATTATATTTCAGCTTCTGTATAGACCGCATTGTGTTCACCACCAAAAGTCCAGTTGCCATCTGTCACCATATATATGTGCCCCTTTACCCCTTTCACCCTACCCCCTACTTCTTCTACTCTTTTGGTGTTGAAATGTCCTTTCTTCACCATGAAATAAGGGTGATGATAGATGGCAGCATTTCTAAGTCACTCTCCATTGTTTAATTTTAAATTTTCTAGGCCACGAAATCCAAACATCTGAGGATGAGAGAAAGGCGGTCGGCCATTCTTTCTACCCCTTGAAGAGCCTGAGTGGGGGCCTCACTGAAGAGAGGGGTTTAGTTCCTTCTGGTGGGGGTGGGCCGCCAGGGAGGGATCCTGAGGGGTGAAGAGGAAGGCGTTGTGATCTGGTGTGGGATTTAGAGAGAGCAGCCTGATTTCGGTTTGTGAAAAGTGGATGATGAGAGAAGATCCTGGACACAGGCAAAGTCCTTGCCTGGCTTTGGTACAGTCATGGCCCGAGGAAGGAGGGCCCGAAGCAGTGCAGGGCCGTGGGAATGGGAAATGAGGGGCCGCTTTGGCTTTGAGGCTAATTTTCTAAGAGTTTGGGCAAATCTTTCCCCTAAATTGCTGAAGCTTATCTGCCCTTTTGTCTTTCCATAATCTCATTAAAATAAGGAGGCTACCCTTCAGGACAATCTTTCAAACAATGGGACAGAAAAGAAAAGGGTGCAATTTATGTTCCACTTTTTCTAAATACAAGCTTTTTTCTCCTTCTGCCAGCCAGACTAGTCTGTTTTGGCAAGCTTCCATGGGTAATAGCTGCTTTCTCCATTCTGTATTCACAGATCGGCTGTATTTAAACTCTAGTAATTATCAGATTTCTTTGTGTCTGCAGATCCCCCGCATCTGGCCCTAATGCAAATCACATCATGGTAGTTACCAGACATGATTGGTACAAGAAGGGATGCTGAAGATTTGTATGGAAATGGGCAAAATTAGTCTTGTCAAAGGGCTTCTAAACCTAGGCATGAGAAAAGGCAAAGCAGGGGAGTGCACCCAGCTCAAAGCGCGGGCACTGAGGTTGACATGCACTTGCTCCTGTGAAACCCATGTAAGGATAGTGTTTGTGGGTAAGTTACTCTGTTGAGTAAGGGCCTCTTAAGCATGCTCAGCCATAGTACGGAGGCAAACGTCTACTGCATTGGATTGAGTTTTCCTGCGCGTGTTCCAGTATAGGGCATTCCTATTGCCCAATTTGAGGAGAAAATATTTACTTTCCTCTCCTCGGTCTATACCAGTCTTCCTTGGTAGACTAAGGTTGGTCAGTAACGAAACTGTTGTGTGGGACAGATGGAAGGGTGAAGCCCTCTGAATCAAAGGCCAAGAGCTTGGGGGCGGTCCAGTGGCACAATGGTTAAGTTCGCACGTTCTGCTTCTCGGCGGCCTGGGGTTCGCCGGTTCAGATCCTGGGTGTAGACATGGCACCACTTGGCAAAAGCCATGCTGTGGTAGGCATCCCATGTATAAAATAGAGGAAGATGGGCATGGATGTTAGCTCAGGGCCAGTCTTCCTCAGCAAAAAGAGGAAGATTGGCAGTAGTTAGCTCAGGGCTAATCTTCCTCAAAAAAAAAAAAAAAAAGGCCAAGAGGTCTCCTGTAGCCTTGCCTGTTCTTAGCAAGCTGGCCAAGACTGAGCTTCTCTTCTCAGTCTTTCTTCCCTTTTTCCCCAGGCAGTGGCCTGGTTAGCAACATGTGCAGCAAGGCCAATAACCCACAGTCCCTCCCCATCAGTGTGATGATCTTAACTTTGACAAATAGAAATGGCAAGCAATAGGATATATTGGAGTATATGAGGAAGCCATTTGGTGTAAACCTAATTCGGCCTGACCTTGTTTTTCCAAAAGGGCCAGACTGTGGCCATTGAGCACCCATTGTATATCTGCTTTCAAACGTTTCCTATGGCAAGAACAAAGGCCCTTGAGATAAAGGTACAACTTCCCCCACATTGGCATTTCCTTAAGGATAAGAATCTTTCCTTAGGCTAGGAACTGATTGCTGTGCTCGCCTGTGACCACCCAGCTCAGGACAACAGAGCTGCCACCCTGCTGTGTTCACCTAGACAGCAGACCTACCTGCTCTTTCCATCAATCACTGTGCCGACAGAGCAGTCTCGTGATTATTGTAAAAGGGACATTTCAATCATATGTGAAACATCCTGTTTGGGGGTATATAACCACTCTGTGCACCCCACTTCTTCTGTGCCCTTTCTTCCTTTGGGAAGAAAGGCCCTGGGTCATGGTCCTCAGAGTTTAGCTCAGAATAAACTCTCCCAAATTTTCATTTGTAGATTGGTTATGGATTATTTTTGTCGACAACTTTCAATGGCTTTCAATGGTTTCCTTCAATACTGTGAGGGAAGCATTCATTTTACCTCCTCATTGCTTCCCAAGGGTCCTTGGGGCTTTGGGGGATAACGAATTTTATGATCCTCATGGTGAAAGAAACTTTTTGTCACCAGGGTAGCAGGTGAACAATCTAAAAGGTGGAATAACTTTAATAAACAAAGTGTGTGTGTTGGAGGGGATACAACATAATAATGAAGAGCAGAGGCTCTGGAGACAGACCACCCGGGTTTCAATCCCAGCTCCACCACCAACCAGCTGCAGGACCTTAAATAAGAGCCTTGCTCCTAAACCTCCATTTGCTCATCTGTAAAATGGAAAAAATAACAATGGTTTCTACCTCATAGGATTGTGCTGAGGCTTAATTCAGATAGTCCAAATAAAACCCTTGGCACCATGCCTAGCATGATACAAGAGTGGGGACCGTCCCTGTGGGAGCTCAGCATTGCTCCCCAGCAGGCAACCAGCCCTCAGCCTCCACACCCGCAACATGTCACAGAGCAGCTGCCATCACCAATACCTCCCTCAATGAACAGATGTGAGAATGGGATGGGAGAATGTACGTCAAGTGCCAAGCACAGTGCTCGGTGCAACGTAGATCCCAGTAAATAAATTCCCAGCCCTTCTCTCCCCTAAAATGCCTTCCTGATTCCCCCGAAAGCACTGTGCGCACCACCCACCCTGCTCCCAGTCCTTTCCAACAAGAAACTTGGGACTCTATGAGCAGCTGAGCATGTGCATTTAAAAACCACCTCTTCTATCTTCCCTTCCTCTTGGCAATGGGCGAGGAGCTAGAGTGCCTTTCTTTCCCATTTCTCCATCCAAGTTGCAAAGAAGTCTTTTTGCAGTCGCTTAGGAGAGAGAGTGCGAATTCCAATTAAATAGCATGAGCCCCAGGGCAGCGCATTCTCTCTTCTGAATGCAAGCAGAAGACATGGCAATAACCAGCTTATGGTTCTTAGGGACTTTCTGGACTTGCAATTTTTTATTTCTTTTATTTGAAACCCATAAACTCACAGGGTTTTGCTGAATTCAATGTCCAGACAATGCCCTGCCAGTACTTAACAGCAAAGCTACACGTTATGTTATCTGCACAACCTCAGGAAGCTCGTGCTAAGGTTGGAAGTGTGCTAAAAATGATTCCTGGGTGTGTGAAATGGGATTGCCTTTTGAATAAATTTTCTTTAACTTCCATGGTTCAACAGTTGCTGAATCTAATGATTTACTATTAAGCTCCTCCCCATCCCTGCTCCTTTCCTGACAAATGCTGCCTCCTTCTATATTCTGTAGTTGAATCATTTTGTGGACAACATCCATGCAGCCCTAGGAATGGGAAGGTAAAAGTAATTCATTTCATCCCAACATATTTATTTCATCCAGCCTTAAATCATAGGCCAGCATTGCGTGTGCTGATGTCGTAAAGATCTCCCGACGGGACCTGGAGCTGGAGAACGTTTGTGGTCTGCGTAACTCTTTGTGACCTCACAGGAAGCTGCATAAGTCAGGTGGACAGAATGAATGCTGCTTTTCAAATGTACTGTGATTCCTATTCATTTCTAAATTTAGTCCATGGAATATATGCATTAATAACTCTCACAGCCGCGTATTGCTCTGGCCTCTCAGTTGCATATTTCTAGTTGTTCATATGCTCACATATTTTACATTGTGGTTGAAGAATTAGTGCCAGTTAATTTCTTCAGTAAGGAAGGAAAATTAGCAAAAATTAACTGTGATAGTTTTGCAAACTTCTTACCGTCAAAACTAAGATCTTCTGCTTTGGGTGTTTCTGTTTATTAATTCTTTAAGGTCTGCTTGTTTTCCTATAAGAATGAGTAAAAATGCATGCATTTTTTCCATTTCTCAGCAGGGAGCATGACCCAGAAATTCCTTGATCATAGGATACCCTGCTCCCAGCCTGGAGACTCCTCCTGGACTTTGGGGTTGTCTTCCTGTCTCCTGCCTGCTCAGGACCCCATCTGGGCCTCTGGTCTTACCCTCATACCACTCAACATCGTGCGGACTAGTCATTCTAACCTTGTTGGTGTCCCCCAGTTAGATCATTGTCCCACTTAATCTCTGACTCAGGGTCCACTTTGTATTTGTGGATAGAAATACTGTATGATCGCAGATGGGCTGGTCATAGAAGCACTAACACAATCACATGAACAAATGCCCAGGAGAGAAACTGAAGGCTGAATTGCTGCAGCAGCTGGAGCCTGTGTCCATAGAGAGGGAACCGATCTGGAAGAGAGCCGGCTGCCCAGTGGGTGAAGGTGATTCCTGTGGTTCAAGTGCAGGCTCTGAAGCACACCTGGGTGGTGTTAACTCCTGGCTCCGTCACTTTCTTCCTTGTGACCTTGGGCAAATTCCTTAGGTAACCTTGTCTATAAAATGGGGATAACCACAGACATCCAACCTCACGGGGTTGTCACAGGCGTTAAATGAGAATATCCATGTAAAACGATAGAGTGTCCTTAGTCGACAGTATGCACTCAAATGTACACTTTTGGTGTTAGTATCATCAAATTAATATTGTCATTGTTATATATTGCTTTTAATTCACCTCTCTCCAATAGCAGACTTTAATTAGTCATCTATCTGCCAGGTGAATTCATTCATTCATGTTTCATCCAAGGTTTATTGAGCATCTATGCTCCAGACACTCTCCTCTAGGATACATCAATAAACAAGATAGAGATCCTGATATCGTGGAATTTATATTCTAGTGGGAGGGAGACAGACGATAAACAATAAACTTAATAAATAATATAATATAATAATATAAATGCTATGGGAAAAAGAACAATTTGAGCAGAGAAAGGGGGATGGTGAGTCCTGGTGGGCAGGTACGATCAGCAGAGGCCTCACTGAGAAGGTGACGTTCGAGCAAAGACTGGCAGGGCAGAAGGAGTTAGCCAGGAGGCTATCTGGGGGAGGAGCCAGCACCAAGGCTGTGAGTGCGAATGTGCCCTGCATGTGTGAGGGCAGCAAGGAGGCCAAGGGGCTGGAGTGGAGTCAGAAAGGGGGAGCTGAGGCTTTTCCTCCAAGTGTAAAGGGAAGCACTGCAGGCCTTTGAGCAAGGAAGGGACTGTGTTTTCATCCACAGACGGGCCGGGTTGGGCCGCCAGTTCCTCATTTCCAGCCGGTGTTAATTTCTCCCAGTGGTCTTCATCCTGTCTAAAAGGCCTCAGCATCTTTACCAAGGTTTTGCCTTAACCACACACTCACGTGGGCCCAACGCCTCTGTTGTACCTTCATGTGATTACACTTCTAAGACAAGCCCTAAGTGAAATAATTGGCCTTTAGATAAACAAACAGATCACAATTTAGGAATCCTCTAAATGCTGCTGTCTCTTGTGGATGTCAGCCAGTGTGTAGTTTTTAGCAATACTAAACACATCATTGGAGAGACATATATATGCACAGTCATGGAGAACAGTTCTCTGTAATATTGTTTCTGAGTTTAAAACACGGGATTCTGTGGAAACCTTTTTCCCCTCTACATTCACATATTTCTTGAAAATGCTTAGACTCTTCTCCTTTGCCGACTTGATAATATGTGAGGTCACGTCTCAGTCGTATGATGTGATTTCCTCTGGAGCAGATAGTCAACTTAATTTAGTATGCAGTAATACAGTTATAAACTCAATCAAAGTTTAATGAGGTTGAATTGGATTTAGTTTTTAATTTATTAAGTATGGAGAATTTTTGCTTGGTTTTTGTCTTCATGAAAATTCAGAAGATGAATGCTGCATTAAAACAATGAGAAGTTTCTGTTCAAAGAACGTGGTCTGCTAAAATCTACTTTACAATGAAACACAAGAAAAACGAGGTAAAACATCACATTGTGATAAATGACACTACCATTGCTTTTCAATGACATTTCTTTATCATTTTGGTCAATGTAGCAATGAAGTTTGCTTGGAAGCAGAGTTGAAGGTTAAGAACTTAGGATAATCAAACACTGGATAGATTTAACGATCAGCTTAACTTCTGTGGGAAGGAAGCTTCCTGTGGGAGTATCAGTTTTTGCTGTTGTTGGGTGGAGGGACTGAAGGCATCTGGTTTCAATTTATTGTCTTCTAAGATAGTTTTCGATTTATTATCATTAATACAATGTAGGTTACTAGAAAGAATATAATAATAGAGCAGATATTCAATGTGTATGGGGATAAATTTGAAAACTAAAATAGTGGTTTCCTCAGTGACCTCTCTAGATATGGTGTAGCAGGGGCCACAAACTGAAAAATGCCTTCAGGGGAGTGGCTAGAAATGTAAATAAGTGAAGGATCCAGGGTAAGAGGACAATGGTAACTGACCATCAGCCACATATCTGGGAGGCAATAGGGAGTGGTGAGGACAGTGGTAAACTAGAGAAACATACCCCATCTAAATGGGTCAACACCTTCTCAGTTGACTCCTGCCACTTGAAAACAAAAGCCTGGAGTTGCCAGATCTGATTTTGTAAGAGAAGCCAGAAATTCTGATTTTTATGTATCAAATTTCCCAAGTTTTAAATGTTAGTAGTTTAAAAAAAAAGAAAAGTGGTACAATACTGTGAAAGTCCAACAAAACATGCCTGCAGGCCAAATTCAGTTCACAGTCTGCCTGTTTGTCACATCTTGGTGCCCATTTCAGACAGTGGAACTGAGAAGCAGAGAACCCTTTATATTTGTGATTGGGTTCCAGAAGTCCCACTCCTCAATGCCCTGTGTCTAGAAATCACCTTGTCACAAGTAGCTTTTGTTAGATATAGTACTCTATTGTGCTATGAGCAACAGTGGCTATTACTGGAGTCACAATTGTTATATATAGTGACTGTAAATGTACTAATAATAAACATACAGAATTCATATTTGTTTTTCCAAATATGTTAATATTTTTGCCTTATATTATTTTCCAAAAATAGTTATAAGTTATATAGGAACAAATCTATAAGCCCAGTTGCAGTTCAGAAATCTGAGGCACAGAACAATTAAATATACTACCCAAGGTCACACAAGTAATGTAGTGCCAAATCTGAGATTAAAATTCAGGTTTATTTACTCTGAGTGATGAGTGTTTTTCTGTAGTCTAGACTTTATTATATTTATGTCAGGTTGTTATCAAATTTAACATTGAATCCTACTGAAAGAAAAAAGCATGTATGACATTAATCTGTGGAGAAGTTGAATTACATGCATGACACCCTCCTGGGGGAAATCCGTAATAGGATAAAGGAACTTCTGAAATACAAATCTGTGAAGGTGTGTTCTCAAATAAATTTTGAATTAGTTTTTATAGAATTAATAGGTTTTTTTTTATTTACCTGTTCCAGAACCATTGCAAGATGAAGAACATCATATTTGTTAAAGAAATGAATTAGCACACAAAAAAAGACATAGATGATGGTTATGTGTCTTTTATTTGTGACATTTCAATTCCTAAGCTCACACAGAACTGATTTCATAAATATCCTTTAGTTTTATCTTGCTTTTCTAATCGATCGAATTGTGTTAGTCTGTTCTTATAACCAAACCCTTACCTTAATCACAAATGGAACTAAAAATATGGTAAGCATTTTTTTCTGAGGCAATTAGAAAAGACACTGAAAAACTTTGAAATTAGAATACTACAAGCTAGTAAAATAGCTTAATTGTCAGATTAGAAATGGACTCTTCCCTCTAAAAGTTACAAAAATCCTTATTTATTCATTGAAAACTTCTTACCCAGAATTAATAACTTACCCAGAAAATAATTGCCTATTATAAAAGTTTTTTTGTTGATATATTTTTTTAAGGCAGGAAAAAAGATACCATTATTTCCAAAACACACTTTGTTTGGCTAATTCTAGGAGAGAATCACCTTTTCATCAAGTGCCAAAATGATCAAAGCACAAATGACAACAGTATTATACAAGTGACACATCCAACTCCTCTGGGTGATTTTGCTTTTGTACACATTTCTTGAAGACATGGCTATACTTTTCCTATGATATTTCTTTTTTTCACAGTGTGATACCCATGGGGTGTGGAAGTGATGTAGGTTAGAGACCACAGGATGTGATCTGCTTCCACCAATGACCAGAATGACGGACTCCACAAAAAGATGAGAGGAAGTCTATTCAAGTCCCTTAATGCTCTGCCAAGTAGAGAAGTGATTAAATAAAACAAAGCAGCGTAACCTTACGAAGAGTGTTAAAGGTAGGAAGGAAGGAAATTCAAGAAGATGAATCAAAATGGTTGAATATAATAAAGATTTCGTGTGGGCAAATATAACAGGAAATTTATAAATGTATACAAATCAAGTCAGCACTTAGCAAAGACACAATATATGGAGAAAGCATGCAATAATTTTACATGTTCACTGTTGGTTACATCCATAATGCACAGTGACATCACGGAGAGCTTTGGGAAGGTTTCAAGTTGAGCTACAAAAATGTTAGCAATAGGACAACAAGACTTCCAAGAGAATTCTGTCAATGGGAGAACACTAAAGGAAAGAAGGCTGAAGGACGATTGGTAACAGTCTTCAAATATTTCATTGATATGCAATAAAGCTCTCATTTATGATGTTTTTAATGGATATGCAACTAAAGCTCTCCTTTATTATGTTTTCACTTATCTGATATCATTTTTGGATCTTTCTTAATGTGGGACACCAGAAAAGGTGAGCTGAAATTCAAAGACAATAGTTGGGCTCAAGT